>NW_007727597.1:269298-324094 GCF_000696425.1 Galeopterus variegatus | reverse complement strand
ATCCTCAATTTGGAAGTCAAGACCAGAAATGTGAATCACTGCATCCTGAGCCACAGAAAGACAGCAGCTAACTTCACAGAAGTCAGAGCAGATGAGAAAAAGAATGACTCATTTTTTACATTTGAATTATTATTGTTACTGACATTTTTGTTAATGACTTACAGAAACAAGAGTCCTCATAAGTCCTTGTGTCCTATGCTTAAAAAAACACTCACATGCCATAAAATTTTGTTCATAAACAAACTACCACACCAGAAATATATGTATGGTCTTTTTTGTTTATGTTATGTAATAATTACTTCTACTGAAATGAAAGAGATTTGTTTATATTTATTATCTTTTTTTTTTCCTTTTTGTCTTTTTTACTGACTGGTAACGGGATCGCAACCCTCGGTGTCGCGCCCGTACCAGAGACCAGCAATGGGATCGCAACCCTCGGTGTTGCGCCCGCACTGCGCTCAGCCAGTGAGCGGGAACCGGTCTCCATATGGGATCCGAACCCTCAGCAGGAGCGCCACCGTGCTCCTGAGCGGCGCACTCTCCAGTGCGCCACCGGGCCAGCCCTATATTTATTATCTTGATGCCATTTACTGAAGCCACTGGGGTGCCATTATGATGACCATGTTTTATTTTTTCTTGATGTACTCATCAGCATGAGAAATTAATAACATGAGAAGTCCCTAACACAATTAAATCTTACTTCATTATGTATCTAGTAAACTGGCTTCAATGAAAAACATGAGATGACTGTCCCACAAAATCCAGGAGCTATGTACAGGGACCAACATACAGAAATACTTCTATCAAAGGACTTTTGTTAATTTATTTCTATTAAAGGACTTATAAAAACATTACAATTAAACCACATTTAAGGATTATTTTTATTGGAAAGAGAAAAATTACACAAAAGATAGTGGCAATAAGTTAAATAAACAGAGGAAGGAAGGGAGGGAGGGAGTGGTGGGAGGAAGAGAACACAATTAAACCACATTTAAGGATTATTTTTATTGGAAAGAGAAAAATTACACAAAAGATAGTAGCAATAAGTTAAATAAACAGAGGAAGGAAGGGAGGGAGGGAGTGGTGGGAGGAAGAGAACGGAGGAAGAGGTCCACCAGGCATGTAGTAATGAACAACTGAGATAAACGTCCCCACCCTCATGGGGCTTTCATTCCAGTGGAGACTGAAAGCAAACAAAATAAGTACAATATATAAGACAGCATTAAGTATTAATGAAAAATAAAGCATTGAATTGGATATGAAATGGGGGAGGGGGTAGGAATTTTAGATCCAAGGAAGTCCCTGTGATTTATGACTAAAGGACAGAAGGAAATGGGGTCACCAAGGGGATGGGGGTGGGGGAGGAGAGAACGAGGGAGTATCAAAGCCCTGGGGCAAAGGTGTATTGAGGTGGTCCCAAGGGGAAAGAGGCCTTTCCTCTGTGGCTGGAAAAGACTGAGCCGGGGAAGTTAGGAGATATGAGATTAGGCTGCAGAGGTAACTAAGAAGCTGATGGGCAGGGTCTCCCACGCTAGCAAGGACACTGGCCTTTATTCACAGGGTTACTGGAAACCCCTAAAGGACTTCGAACTGAGGAATGACAAGATCTGGATTACATTTCAAAAGGATCCCTGCTGGGTTGAAAGGAGGCAGGGTTCAGGGCAGAAGAAGGAAGACCAGTTCTGAGTAAAACCAGGCCCAGGCCTAAACAGTGAGGCTGGGAGAAGTAGAGAACTAGCCGAGTTCTGGACATACTTTGAAGGCAAATCAACAAGTGCTGCTGACAGACCAGATTTGGGGAGTAGGAGGGAGAAGAGAGGAGTCAAGTGCGACTTCAAGTTTGCTGGCCTAAACAAATGAAATAAGTAGAGTTGCCAGAAACTGAACATTAAACTGAACTTTGAAAACGTGTGGTAATGGTTTTTTGAACAACATTTGACTTGGACCTTTCAATCAACAGAGTAAAAAGACAACCTATAGAATGGGAGAAAATATTTGCAAACTATAAATCTGACAAGAGATTAATATCCAGAATATACAAGGAACTCAAAAAACTTTACAGTAAAAAACCCCAAATAATACAATTTTAAAATGGGCAAAGGAGCGGAATAGACATCTCAAAGGAGGACATATAAATGACCAATAGACACATGAAAAAATGCTCAACATCACTAATCATCAGGGAAATGGTAATCAAAACCACTTTCAGGTATCATCTTACACCAGTTAGACTGGTTATTATCAAAAAGACAGAGAATAACAAATGCTGGCAAGGATGTGGACAAAGGAGAACCCTTCTACACTGCTGCTGGCACCATAAATTAGTTATAGCCATTACGGAGCATAGTATGGAGTTTCCTTAAACAACTACAGATAGAACTGCCATACAAACCAGCAATCCTACTACTAGGTATACACCCAAAGGAATGAAAATCATCATGTTGAAGGGATACTTGCACTCTCATGTTTATCGCAGCTCTATTTACAACAGCAAAGATATGGAACCAACTTAAATGTCCAACAACAGATGACTGGATAAGGAAAACGTGGTACATATACACAATGGAATACTACTCAGTCATAAAAAAGAATGAAATTCTGCCATCCTCAGCAACATGAATGAGCCTGGAGAAAATTATGTTAAGGGAAACAACCCAGGCACAGAAACAAAAATACCACATGTCCTCACTTGTAAGTGGCAGCTAAATTAATAAACAAATAAACAATACAGAAAGAGAGAGAGAGAAAGAAACAAACAACAATCACAATAATACACTGAACTTTCAGAAGGAAAGAACAAAACTGTGGTTACTATAAGTGGAAAGGGGGAGTGGAAAGGAGGGTTAATAAGAAATTAATGAGAAATTGGTTAACAGATGCAAAGAATGATTACATATTGTAATGATGAATAAGTTTACTATCCTGATTTGACTATAATGTATTGTATACAACTACTGATAGTCAACTTTCTACCCCACAAATATGTATAATCAATTATCAATTATGCTTCAATTAAAAAAAAGACAGAACAAACAACTCATGTGCCAAGAGGTCAACTGGGGGAAAAAAAAAAAAAAAAACAGGTACTCCTAGCTGGCTACTATGTGAAAATATCCTTTTATATAAAACAAATTGGTATAAATCCCTACCCACCCCCCAAAAAGAAAGAAATCTGGTGGGATCCGGAAAGCTAGAAATAAGCAACACCCATCTACAAATCCAAAACACAAGTACATCCTCTGTGCTCTTCATGCTCAACAAAAGAATTTACACTACTTAATGATTAGCTTTGACATGGAAAAAACACACATTGGAGCACGTTAATTCCTCATTTCTGTGGCCACTATAAACAACACATTAGATACTAAAGTCTTGCCTTTAAAAATCCTATTTCTAATTTCCCCAGAGTTCAAGCTTAGGAACAATTACTAAGTGAAGCCAACTCCTGAAACTTGCCTTGCATTCAGTGGGGGAAATGAAGCCAAATGCCCTATTTAAACTATTTTCAAAACCATTATTTTCTAGATATCTCAAGGGAGTATTTAGGGATTAATGCACAACAAAAATCCTAAAGTGAATTAGGAGCTCTGAGGCAACAAATTTGATAACAGGCACAATTATATAGATTTAGAAAGAAAACAAAGAACCTCATAGTCCCAAACTTATTCATGAGTTTGATTAATGCACAACAAAAATCCTAAAGTGAATTAGGAGCTCTGAGGCAACAAATTTGATAACTGGCACAATTATATAGATTTAGAAAGAAAACAAAGAACCTCATAGTCCCAAACTTATTCATGAGTTAAAAAAAAAAAGTTTTGTTGGCCATTTTCTTTTACTTTTCCTTTTTACCCCAAGCTTTATTTTAAAATAAAAACTTATATATTTTCTGTATTTAGGTTCCTAAAAAGCTCCAAGAGCCTTTTTCACCCACACTTAGATAGCCCCTGGTTCAAATAGCCAGCATTCTACGGCAAAGTGAAAGTAGAAGAGGAAAAGAGCCTCTTTCCCTCTTCTTGGGTCCAAAAGTGACCTAAGCAATAGCTTGGAAGAGTAAATTAAGTCTTTGGTGGCCTTTTCTGGTCCATAAGTCCCCTGGCTCCTCAAGCTGGCTCGATGCTTTCCAGCTGCCCCAAGCAGGACAGGAAACATCCCATTTGGGATTCTGAGGGCTCCAATTTCCTTGAGCCACACTTAATGAACACAGCTTTCCGTGAATCAAGACCCACCAATCATTTATTGCATCTATCCAGAGCTAGATGGAAAGAAAGGATCCAGATCTAACCATCTTGCCCACGTCCATCACCACCTAAATGAATGAAAGGGGCCTCTGTTTATTCCAAAGACATTTGTACCCACATGTTATTATTAAATTTAATTGTTTTGCTACTTCTACGAGTCTATTTTTTTCCCACTTCAGTGAAGCCTCAAACCTTTCTCATTTGTAACTTACCTCGCTAGTTCTAAAAATTATTCGGTAGTTATATGCAGATCCATTTTCTTTCATTTCTTCTGGTTTTTCCCTTCGAATGCTCACAGCCACCGGACCAAGATTTTCATCAGCCCCAAAATAGTTCCAGTGTTCTTAGGTAAAATAAGATAAAACAAATTTAGAAAATTTATCTAACACTTTGAAAATGTTATATTCTGCTCAGTATTTAAAATCACCACTCAGAAATTACTCTATATCAATAAAATGTAAACATTTAACTATTATTAAATATTCTTCAGTGAGTTATTAAAACAAGGACTTGGTTACACAGGTTTAGTTCCAGAGGAGATCACACCAAACAGAAGTGGCCTGTTGAGTTCTTTACTTCTGTACAACTTACTACTCTACTATTTGTTTTAAAAGAAATTAGTGTTTTCTCCCTATATTCCACCATTTAAATAGGTTACATTGTGTGTGCTTCCGTGCCTAAGGGAAGGTTTATGTCAGGACTTTTTAGCTTTAGTTAAAAAAAAAAAATCCTAAACTTATTGAGAGTAGAATTTGAAAAGAGAGGGATTTCCCCCAGATTAAAAAAGATTCTCCTGACCTGGAAAGAGGAAAGTGATGTCACAGCTGAGTAGCACTCTGGTCGCAGGTAGCCCATGTATGATGCAGGAGGCGCTCAGAGGAAAGAGCTCGGGCTGCCCCAGGGAAGCAGGAGCCTGCACCCAGGGCTCTGGCCGTTACTAATGGTTTCCATGGAGTAAGCACAAAAGGCATCTGAGGCCACAGAACCTGCAGGCCAAGTGTGGCTGAGAGAAAAGGCATCTCCTAGATAACCAGTATGGCCAGGTGACTGATGGGTCAAGCCTCTTCTCAATGTTCTGGAATTTTCCAAGGTCCCAAACCTTAGCACAACCTTGGGGAGTGGGGAAAGCCTCCAAATGGTGTTGAATTTACCTGCCTCCTGACAATAAAGGTCAGGATTAAAATTAAGTTAATTTATAGAAAATTTGAAAGTGATATTTACTGTGCACCCAAGTATATACTTCTTTAAAAAAATTAAAATTGTTGATATGTACATGAGATATTCATAGATGAGGAAGTCCATAAAACACAGAAATTCATGAAAAGATGGAGTAGATAACTTTTTTTTCAAACTTCCAAAATACTTACTGTATATTGTTCTATTTCATTGACATGTGACATGTGACATGGTACATTACACTCATACAAAATACATGTATATTTGAACGTACATGTTATGCCCATAAAAAATAAATAAGTATTTGAAAATCCATGAGGATAATAAGAAACAACAGCATAAAATGTCTAATCATGCAGTTTTAAAATGTATGTAAATGCATATGAAAATACAAGTACTTAGGAAAGACTGCAAAAGATATAATCATCAATACTGAGGGCTCTCTAACACTATTATCATAATCCATGGAGATTCAAAATAAGGAAAACACAATGGGAACACAGGCGACAAACATTTCATATACGGACAACTGAGAAACAAGCCAACAGATGTCACAAGTTTCATGTACAAACACTCATAAACACCTCAAAGCACAGCACAGATAATCACACTCAGGGGTGATTTACTCTTACTTTGTACACAACTCTAATAAGCTTGGTTGTCTGGTCTTCAGCCCACAGCTTTATTTCACAGGTATGACAATTCCAGATGCTGACAAGGTCCAGGGTGTAGGGCTGATACAGACTTGCATGCAGACAGCAATGTGATAAACAACTGACAACGAGGGAGAAAACAGAAAGGGGAGGAGACAGAAATAGCATAAAAGAGCGGACAGGAACTTAAAGAAAAACAAGACAGCAGTCTGGGGCCATTTACTGTAGGAGCAAAGGGGTCAACACCCTTTAATAACTTCAGAGGACATTGCAGTATTGCAGCACAGAAAATAGTGATGTGTGCAAGATGAGCGTGAGTCACATTCACTATTGTTAAATAAAGTTTGGCCTAAAAGGTTTCTTCAGATAGAGTGAACTATAACTTAACTTGATGTCTAAGCAGACTGTAATCTACTCTTGTAACAAGGAGCTGAGTCTCAGTCAATCACAGGCAGCCCAACTGTTCAAACCGTGTTCAAATGAAACAAAGGCCCACTGTACCCAATCCAGTCGTTGCTGTGCCTCACTGCCATTTTCTGTAGGTCGCTTTCCTTTTTTGATCTAGAAATCTTAGCTGACCACGCATGGCCCTGGAGTTGCTCTGAACCTGTTCTGGTTGTGGCAGCTGCGTGATTCATGAATCATTCTTTACCAGATTAAACTCTGTTAAATTTAATTTGCCTAAAGTTTTTCTTTTTAACACTATAACTCTATACTCTGGTTCCTTGCACTTCATGGACTCGACCAAAATCCAACTCTCTAGAAACTCTTCAAATACACACCACGTGCCTCAGGAAGGGCAGGTGCGATTGCGGTTCTCTGCTGCTGAAGAAGTTCATGAAGGTACAGGGCTGTTGTCAATTTATCATCAATCTGAGCTGCTGCACATCCTCCAGCTTTCCCTAGTCAGCTCTCTGTCAGATTCTCCAGAGCAAACACTGCAAACATTCTCTCTCCTCCTTCAAACTCCCACACCTATCTTCTTCTCAGTCTTCGCAAGTGACAATGCTGTCTACATCACAAAGAAAATAAAGAAGCCATTTCAGAAGCAAAGTTCCTTGTTATCTACCATCATTCCCGCAATTTTACCTGTTTTCAGACATGCTTCCTTTTCCTTACAGTTCAAAACCTAATCCCCGCCTCCATCCTGGCTGCCACTCATTCCTCCTTCCCAGGGAAGCTGATGCCACGATCATCCTCTCTGTCTTCAATATCTCCCCTTCTACTTGCTCATTACCATCATCATCTAATCAGGCTCGCATCTCATCTTTACAAACACACTTACTCTAAACTCCTTATTACCCTCCAGAACTAGAATTCCCTCTCCTCTCCTTTCTTCCACTGGAAGCTTCTTGAAACAGCGATCTAACTCCTCACTTCAGAATTATCATCATCTGACTTCCACTGCACAGATCACCAAGGACTGCCTTAAAGTTAAAACAAATACTATACTTGTGGTCCTTACCTTGCTCAAATTCTCCACATCTAATTCAGATGATCATTTCATTTTTTCTAGAAACACTCCTACTTCCTGCTTCAATGACATCACCTCTAATGATTTTCCTTCTACCACTCTGGCTGTTGCTACCTTCCCTTCCTCTTTCCATTTGAATATTCCATCCGCTCTCAGAACTTCAACTGCCATCTCCATGTTGACACTCTCAAAAGTCTACATGTCTACTCCAGACTTCTCCAAGCCCTAGATCTTCACATTTACCTAATGAAACTGTCTGTCCCATGGGCATCTGCAAATGCAAACCCATCAACTTCCCCCCATAAACCTATAGAGCTATCCCTGCAGTCCCTGTTTCAGCAACTGCCACCACATTTGCCCAGTTGCTCCTGCCAGACCCACTACCATGCCCTGTGAATTCTAGTTCCTAAACATTCCTCAAATCTATTTACCTGTTCTCCATCCCACTGCCACTGATTCACCCTAGTCATCCCTTGCTTGAGTATTTATAACAGTCTTCTTACTGGTTTGCTCTTATCCAACTCATTCACACAACAGCCAGGTGATCCTTCCAAAATGCAAACCTGACCAACCACAACTAAACTTAACATCCTCCTCCGCTTTCCCAAAGGTTCTCAGATACACTTCATGGCTTTCCCAAAGGTCCCCATAACCTGTCACCGGCCTATCACTCCAGCCTCAACTCAGACCTATCTCTATCCTTCTAAACCCTCAGAACCAAATACATTGAACTCTTTCAGTTGCTCTCTATGCCTTTTTCATCCAAAAAAACTCTGTTAGAACATTCTTCCCACAACTTCCCTTTCTTTGGCTAAGTCCTCTCATCTTTTAGGTCTCATCTGAAGTGTCACTTAGATACCTTCTGAAAGAGTGACTGCTTACTGGAGCAAAATGAAAGTGTCTACTTTGCATATTAATACTAATACTTGATTTAAAAGTGTTATGAATTCATAAAGACACAAATTGGTAAAAGCAAATATTTAATATATCTCAAACACAAAGATTTAGAAACATTACAAAACAAAAAATGTAAATTTATAAAAATATAAATATTAATCATTTTAGTATTAATGGCAGATAAAATAAAAAGTTTTGTTTAATTTTTTTCTTTTTCTTCTCAGAATCAACATGGAAATATTTATTTTAAAAATAAACTAGGGCCAGCCCGGTGGCGCACTGCCAAACCTAGACCTTTCTACTCTTTAAAGACCATCTAATATGCATAGTTTGGCTGGGCTAAGACTGGTGTGGGCGCAGCACCAAGGGTTGCGATCCCGTTGCCGGTCCCGGTCCGGTACGGGCGCGACACTGAGGGTTGCGATCTGTTGCCGGACACGAAAATAGACAAAAAAAAGGAATAAATAAATAAATAAATAAATAAATAAATAAATAAATAAATAAATAAATAAATAAACTAAACCTTACATAAAATAAACTAAAATACATAACACCAAGGTCAAGAGTTTGGATCCCAGCACCAGCTAGCCACAAAAAAAAAAAAGGAAAAAAAATTAAAGATTAAGAATGAATACTTTGCTAACAATAAAAACTGTAAAATTAATGACCATTTAAAACATTTTTTTGCATGACCCTCAAAACCCAATTATATTTTTGTGCAATAAAGAAGTATATTTCTGAGCTGGGGGGGTGGTGATAATTATAAACCAACTTCAAACACTTTCTTCACACTGTTTTCAACAAACCTATCTCTGGTTTGATAATGCTGGGAAAATCTTTTGGAATTTGTGCATATGTTTGTGTGGAAACATCGGTTTTTTTTTTTTAAATCGAAAATGAGCTCTAACTCTTATTTCCAAAATAGCATTTATAGTCAGCCTTCATCTATTTCATTTCCACCTGGATAGACGGAGATTTTGGTCCAGTTTTCTGTGTTAAATTCACTACTAGCATGATCAGACTCCATTTGTTCAAAAAGTCTGTCAACTTCAGTAAGAATTATTCTTAAAATAAAAGCCTTGTTTTTGTCAACTGTTCAGTTCATTTTTTCTGCTCCTGAGGATTATGGAGATATAGAAAAAAATCCTTTCTACATGAACACAACTTTATTCAATTCAAAATCCTAATGCAGACCCTCTGGGAGAGAAGAGTTTGGTTTAGCAATTCATCTGAAATTGAATTTTTGAGTTCTTGAACTGTGTTCAAGACAAGTGATTCAGATTTTTTAAAATTAAAATAACAGCCTTGTAGGGATATCTTCAGCTGGTCCTTCTGGCCACTCTTGGCTCTGCCTGTCCTGCAACTTCCCTGGACTGCAGGGCCTCTGCTCAGGGCCCCGGCCTCTGGGCGGTGCTTCTATACTTGTGACTCGATGCCTTGATGCAGCACTTTTTTTTTCCCCTACCAGCCATCTACCTCCATTCTTCAGCAGTGGAGATAGCCATCAACTGCAGGGAGCTCTCCCAGCCAAAGGCCTAATTAGCTTTGTCTCTCTTTTGGGGTAGAAAAATGAGAAGGGAAGGAGAATAAGGACAGGGGCATTATGGATGAGAAGTGTTAAAGGAAGGTAAGGAAGACTTTGATGAGGGAAACCAGAGGAGGAAATAGAGAAGGGAAGACCAATTGGAAACTCAAGCCAAGTAGATAAAACTGCTGATGGGTGAACAAACTGCTGATGGGTTTACATCACTAAATATTTTAGAGCCAGTGTACTGTAGGCCAAAAACCAATACTGCATCACAACAACATAATGCAGTGAAGCAAAGCACTTTGCCAAGGACTCTATTATTCACATCAACCATGAAAATATAGGTACTTCCTTCTTTCTTGTAAATGTGGCAACTATGATCTAGAGAGGATAAGTCACTTAGCCACAAGTAGTACGCAGCAGTACCAGAATTCAAACATTGTTTTAACTACTTATTTCAAATCCTCATTTTCTTAGCCATTACACGAGGGTACATCAATGTTCGTGGAAAAATTTGCATTATCTCTTAATTCTATTTTTCCATGAACTTTTTGAGGGATCTTCATATATAACATTATGTTCCCACAAGTTCCTAAAAATTTACTATGAATAAAAAATAGTAAAATAAAATTTGATGCCTAAAGGGATAAACTACTTATCTTGTCAGGTCACATATAATGCTTTATTCCTTGATGTGCTGTGTAGCCAAGGTTTTACTGTGTTGAAAGGGAGAGATAAAAAGGAAGAGATAATAATGTCACATCCATACATGGTTGACCCCCCCCCCCAACTGCTCATATTTAATACCTAAACAAATGTTTATAGTTTTCTTATTAGTTCTGGTTCTTCAGTTTTAACAAGGATGGTACAAAAGTGCCAATGAGTAGCACAGCTGTCATTCGAACATTCCACATAAATGGCTATATTTTTGGCTGATACAGTCACAACAATAAATTATAAATTTCACATTCTTAGAAAGAAAAAACAGTAAATGGTTCAAAGCTCCAAGTAATCAGATCAGATACGGTCACATCACCTGGTTATAAGTTGTACATGAGCACATGTACACAAGGCAAAATGTTAAGCCTGGTACTATGGTTTGAGTACATACCTCAGAAGTTCTTATGTTGGAAACTTACTTGCCAATTTAACAGTATTAAGAGGTGGGGCCTTTAAGAGGAGACTAGGTATTGAGGGCAGAATTCTCATGAATGGATTGATGCCCTAGAGAGGAGTGAGTGAGTTCTCTGGAAAGGGAAAGCTTGGCTCACTCTTGGGGTCCTTTCACACGTGCTTGCTTGCCCTTTGGCTTTTCTGCCTTGTTATGACACAGTACGAAAGCCCTAGCCAGAACATGCCTCCATGCCCTTGGACTTCCCAGCCTCCAGATCCATGAGGTAAACAAACTTCTTTTCTTTATAAATTACTCACTCTCAGTTACTCTATCATAGTAACAGAAAATGTACTAAGACACCAGGCATTTTAATTGTAAAAGAGAAAAAGAAAATACAATCACAAGAGTTACAAGCCTTCAACCAGCAATTTTTAGATTGCTTATATGGGTTTGCATGATATCTGTAGGCTATATATTAATATTTCAGTTGTGCATTTCCCTAGGGACACCAGCATAAACTGGACTGAGTGTTAATCATGAAAAGTAAACATACATTTTTACTTTTTATAAATAACTTGTAAAATTACAACATTTCTGAAATGAAAAACTGGTCCTTGGTAGAGCTGTAATATATCCATACACTGCTGGTGGCACTGTGGATTGGTACCAACCATTTTAGAAAGCAATATGGCAATATATGAAAAAGTGACAAAAATGTTGACGTTGTAATCTTAAGAGTTACTCTACATGACTGTACAGAAGGAAAAATGAAACCTCTTTGATTTCCTCTAGAAAAGACATCATAAGTCAGTGTATAAAGGGGAGGCTAAAGATACAATAAGCAGACAGACTTGGACTTCAATATATATCAACAAGATCAAAGAATGGAACACTGACAACGTTAATAGCCTGAATTAAAATTATTTTGCTATTTTTAATATTCTAAACTATCTTTTCTTAAAATAGTGTACTTGATTGGTTACAAGTATGTCAGTACAGTTGATGACATGAACTATGACCTTCAATATTTTCATTAGCGAACTTGGATAATACTAGGAAGACTACTCACTATGGCAAATGTTTCTACCAAACTGTTTATCTCTAATATTGGATTCAAATTATTCACGTGTTTTTGTTTTATGCATCTTACTACATCTTAATATTACTACTCACCAGCTGCAAAAAAAAAAAAAAAGACTAATAACTAGGTTCGAAAAAGAAAGAGGTAAAAGTTTGGAGAATTATATTTTTAATAAAAGAAGTACATTCTGCTTTTAAAATGCAACAGGTTTGTCAAAGTAGAGATAATAAGAGGCCAACTGTTTGACAAATGGCTCTCTGGGAAGCACACTACTCAGAGGTCTGTCACTGGTCCCCACAGGGATCACCCTAATTATAAGGGTGGAGGTTCCATGAGAACTAAATAGCCTAAGACTTGGCACCATAATCAAAAGCAGGTCAGAGTAATGGATGAGGACTTTTACACAGGACTGGTCACATGCCAGGATTAAGCACTGTATTAAGCTTATAATTATTGTTGCGTAAGAGTAATTGCCCATATTTGCAAAGTGCACAGTACTCTGATGTTCCAATGCTTCTTCCCACAGGTAATTCTTAAAAAGTGGGGTGATCTATTTGCTAAAATTGCATGGAGTTTGGGGGTTTAAAACAGCACCTGACTAAGCAGCCCCTAAAAGGATTGCCAGTAAATAGTAACCTTATAAAGTTATGTTGACAATAAATTGTACCAAAATGATTAAAGAAAAAAATACAAAGAAAAGCCTGTTTGAAATAAAGGGAGGATAAAGAGTATCAGAATCATAAGTTTTTTTTTTATTGGCTGCTATCAGTCTGACAAATGATTAACAATTTTTTAAAACTCATCCTCACTAATTTTGTTGGCCTGTAACAAATGTTCAAAAATAAAAACTGTAAATACTCAAAGCAGTCAAGAGAATGTTAAACTACACAGTCTTAAACATACCAGTGAACCTTTCTGGTCTAAGCCTTCTTAAGAGTAATTTGGCAATAAAAATCAAGGCTCCTGTAAAGTTTACACCATTTCATTTACAGGGCTCCACCTTATGGAAATAATTAGATATGTAGGAAAATTTTACATAACAAGGTTGTTCATGTAAGGCCAGGGCTTTTAAAACTTGTCTATGGATAGAAATTAGGGGGCCCATAACCTTGAATGAAAAAAATTCTATCTCTGTTTTTACTTTTAACTGAAATTCAGCATTCCTGTCAATTATAAATGCAGGCAACAAACTACAGTAGTACTAGCTGTACATGTGACTTTGACACTGTTGGAGCTCAGAAAATACCTCAAAGAATGGCTCTTTGGCATGCTGAATACTTTGAACTGAGGGACACTGGAAAAGCCTCAGAAGCAAAGTCCTGCTCTGACCTTCTCCTGCCCTTTTTTCTCTTGCTCCCCTTTCTCCCTCAAGGCAGGCCACAGAAACTAGCAATATTACTCTAACCTTCCCCTGTCTTTCTGTGTAGGAGCTGGCCTTTATAAAATTTCTAAAAGTCAATCACAAGACCCTCATTCCAGAAGGGGTCCTGCCATATACTTAGGAGGAAGGTATGCCACACAGAGGCCAAGAAGAATCTAACAAACAGGCCTTGCTAAGTTCCCTCCGATTTATTACCAGATCACACACTTTTGTCCCCCAAACATACTTCTGCGTTACTATCCATAAAAATACAGTTCTCCCTTGGGTCTTTGGGTCTTTATTTCTGAAGGCTCGGGTGTCATGTAAAACTCTGAATTAGTAAATTTGTTATACTTTTCTCTTGTTAACCTGTCTTGTTACGGGAGTGTCTGCAGAGACCCCTATGACAAATAAGGAAAGGTATCACACCCCTTTCACCGTACAACACACAGAAATCACAGCTACTTTCTTATCACATTATAGTTGTTGCAGGCATGGTTTTTTTTTTTGTGTGTGTGTGTGTGTGTGTGTGTATGTGAGTGAATTGATTTGTTTTTTGTTTTTATTTTTTTTTAGCTCCCACCAATAAGTGAGAACATGTGGTATTTCTTTTTCTCTGCCTGACTCGTTTCACTCAGTATTATTCTTTCAAGGTCCATCCATGTTGTTGCAAATGGCAGTATTTCATTTGTTTTTATAGCTGAGTAGTATTCCATTGTGTAGATATACCACATTTTCTGTATCCACTCATCCGATGATGGACATTTGGGTTGATTCCAGCTCTTGGCTATTGTGAAGAGTGCTGCAATGAACATTGGGAAACAGGTATACCTTCGACTTGATGTTTTCCATTCCTTTGGGTATATTCCCAGCAGTGGGATAGCTGGGTCGTATGGTAGATCTATCTTCAGCTGTTTGAGGAACCTCCAAACCATTTTCCATAGGGGTTGCACCATTTTGCATTCCCACCAACAATGTATGAGAGTTCCCCTCTCTCCGCAACCCCGCCAGCATTTATCTTTCAGCGTGTGAACCAAATGAATTTTTTATACTTTAAAAATTCTTCCTATATTATATAGGAAGAATTTTTAAAGTATAAAAAATTCATTTGGTTCACAAATTGTCAATGACTATGAAGAATATGTAAAAAGGTTGCATATTAATACAACTCTCTACTTTTAATACCAATTCGAATGCCAGCTCAGGGAAAAAAAAAAACAAAACATATTTAGCATCCAAATGAAAGCACAATGAAACACCTGTCTCTAATTGAATTCCTTTATATTTAAAACACCCTTTATACCTTCTTACCAGGGATACTGCAGGGAGATGTCTTTCTATGTAAAATGTTCTTAAAGGATTTGGAAAGAAGTCCCTCAAAGGTAGCCAGAAATTCAGTTAAGGCAGAAGTCACTGCTGCTCACAAAGGCAAGGACCATGCGGTGCACAGCCCACGTATTTGTTGACTAACTCTCCACCTGAGTCCAAGAGGTTGCTTCTGCTAGGACTTCTCCCTGACGTGACTTCCAAGCACTTAGAAAGATGTCTCCTCTCATTGCTTTGATGCCCAGATGAACGGCCTCCCCACACAAAGGAGGGAACTCCATGAGAAGATGGGAAAAGGAACTGATACAACAGAACAAATATATTTTTTAGCACCTAATTTTGGTGCTCATGGGTGTCTGAAGTTATAATGAGGCATACATTTATCTTAACTACTTTTAGACTTAAAAGTCACAAAAATAGTTTCTGTATATCCCTTTCCCATCCTTCCCCAGTGTTAACATCTTATATAACCACATAAAGTACAATTATCATTATCAGAACCAGAAAATTAACATTGGTACAACCTCATTAAATAAAGATCTTACTCAAATTTTACCAGATTTTCCCACTATGTCATTTTTTTTTTTTTTTCCTTTTTTTGTCCTTTTTCGTGACCGGCAACGGATCGCAACCCTCAGTGTCACGCCCGTACCGGACTGGGACCGGCAACGGGATCGCAACCCTCGGTGTTGCGCCCGCACCTCGCCAGTGAGCGGCCGGTCTGCATGTGGGATCCGAACCCTTGGCGGGAGCGCCGCTGCGCTCTCAAGCGGCGCACTGTAGCAGTGCGCCACCGGGCCGGCCCTCACTATGCCATTTTTGTTCCAAAATCTCATTCAGGATCCCATGTAGTTTCTTTACTTGTCTGTCTTTCACGACCTTGACATCTCTGAAATGTATTTATCTCTCAATTTGGGTTTGGACTGAGGTTGTGCATCTTGGTCAAGAGAACTACAGAAATGATGGATCCTCAGTGCATCATTTCAGAGGGTTCATAAGGGTGACTTTGATTCACTTAGTTAAAGCTGTGTCTGCCAGGTTTCTCCGCTGTAGAGTTACTATCTTTCTCCCTGTGGTTTACGAATATCTTCAGAAAGATACTTTGAGGTTATGCAAATCCTTCTTCTCCTCCTGTTTCTCCTCAGTCACCCACTGATTTTAGCATCCATCAGCTGTGTCTACTAAAGTTTACAACAGTAAAAATCAGTCTCAGTAATGGCATTGTGTGTCTATGGGGATCAATTGGTGGTCTTGGTTAATTTCCACAAAACCACCATGACCACACACAGACTTGCCTGTGGTCTCATTTCCTGAAAAGAGAGGAAAGGGACTGCAATATATCATTCGGTATCTAGAGTATACACAAGGCCATGCACACAGAGGGCGTTCCCTTCACTTTCTTTGCCTGATGCTACAAATACAAGACATAATAACTCCCCAACTCAACAAATCCTAAACTTTTTATCAGCATAGAAAGCGTCCTGCAGAAGCAGGGGTGCCAGGGTGACTTGGATCAGTGGTGGGAGTGCATCTGCCCCTTTTGATCGACTTTGGACGTGACTGGCACCATTGTGTACACAATTAAGTACCAGTGCAAAACAGCCGCTGGCCTCCTCTTCCACGCCAGCACCATGCCCCTCCCCACTTCCCTTTATGAGAAGCCTCCTGACTTAGAAACAACTTTCCGGCTTCTGCATTGGCACAGTTCTCCACCCAGTTATATCAAACTAATGGTCCCTCCCCCCGTACACTTCCCACCCTAAAGCTAATATAAACTCTCACAATCACATTGTTACTGCTGTCCCCCATTTTCAGGGCAGCCCCGGGCTGTCCTCCATTTTGAGTACAGCCTGGCAGATTTCTTTCTTTAATAAAGCTTAAATGGTACCCAGCATCTCGGCTCACTTTCTTTCACCTTTGAGAAGGAGGGTGACTGCCAAGGCCTCACAACCCTAGAGACAGGCAAGAAAAAAAGAGAAAGTCACATCAACACACACACTGGGGTGGGGAGGGAAACGTGGCTCCATGCAGGGGTGGAGAATGACAACTCTGACATCCTGCACCCTGTTCATTGTCTACCACCACATGGAGACACCTCCCTGTGGAGAGGTGACACTACTTTTCCAGTGCTAGCCCTCAGTCCTCTGGAGAAAGAGACCCAGAGGTGGCTTGGGTTCCCCTGCACCTACACTAATTCAGCTTGGACTTTACTCATAAATGTGATGAAGATCACTGGGCAACTAAGGGAAAAGCAACACCATGAAGAAGAAAAAAAGAAGAAAAGCAGAATATACAACAAAGAAGATACAGGTCATTCAAGAAAAAGAACTTAGAAAAAACATTGTAATTAATACCAATAGAGAAATGGGCTTTATAAGGGAAAGCTATTATGAAATATAACTGCAGGGAAACCAAAACAATGACTTCCTTGGGATTAAAAATATGGTTGCTAAAAATAAAATTCAGTGAAAAGACTGAATAATAGAACAGAGCTACATACCAGATCCTTGTACAGAAGACAAAATGGGTGAGTATAGAACAAAAATATAAAGAAACTGAAATTACAAAATGAAAAAATGGAGGATAAATCAGGGGTTCCACTGTCCATCCAAATGGGAGTTCTAGATAGAGGGAGTAAAGAGATTGTAAAAATTAAAGAAAAAAAATTTTTAATCAGAAAAAAAACTAAGGTTCACTAGCTTCTCATTGGTCTTAATAGCACTAACTGCAGACTGTAAATACCATGAGGGCAGAGGTGTATCTGCTTTTGTTCTCCTCCAGGCACTGTATCTGGCACAAAGGAGATACTAAATATTATCTGAATGACTAAACACATGAATAAATGAATGAATGAATGTGAAGTTATCTTTTCTTTTTTTTGGCAGCTGGCTGGTACACGGATCTGAACCCTTAACCTTGGTGTTACAAGGTGGTGCTCTAACCAATTGAGCTAACCAGACAGCCCCTTATTTTAATTTTTAAAACTACTTTAAAAATATTAAGGGCACTCCTGTCAATAGTAGACAGAATAATAAATTTTTGTGTGTGTATAAGAAAAATGTAGGAAAAACAAGCAAAATTATTGAAATCAGGGGAGGGCTTCCTTTCTGTACTTCTGTATTATTAATTTTTACGATAAGCCCATATATGCTTTTGACTGATTTATTTGTTTATTGCCTGTTTCCCTCCCCTAGAATGCAAGCTCTACAGGGGTTGGCTGTTTTGTTTACCACTCCAGTGCCCAAAACCATGCCAGGCACATGGCAGCACTCCTCCATACACAGCAGCCATAAAGCTGCGACGCTCTGGTTTGAACTTGAACCAGCGCAGCCACAAGAAATCCACTTAGCCAAAAGTCTTTGGCTTCAACGCCTTTGGATCTGCTGCTGTCTTCGAGCTGAGCCACACACCATTTCAGGACACCCCCTAGTCAATAACTGAGCAAGCAGAGTGTAAAAGGGCCTGTTCAATAGTTACCAACCAGGGGCTTTTCTGATGCTCATTTTTGCTCCTTTGGCTGAGACTTTGTCAGATCTGCACTGTGGTCTGAGGCTCTCCCTGCCCAATCTTGCTTCCTCTCCTCTCTCCTTTTCTGGTGTCAGATCTGCATGGTGTGCTAAAGGCTTTCTCTGTTAAATTCTACTTCCTTCCCCTTCACAGGCGCTACCGCCAATCCCCTAACCAACCACATACAGCCTATACTGACTCAGCATCTGATTCTCAGATGACTCAACTGATTTGTATATGTCCTTTATGATCTATGACCTCAAAAAGTTCTTGTTGGGAAAAGGTGACTAGTATACATTTATATTCAAATAAAATACCTCTATTTCCACGCTTTTCCTCAGTTCTAGCTGCATTTCCTCAGTTCTAGCGGAATAAATAAAAGACTTCATCTGGCAAAGACAAGTGGTTGGATTTTGAATAGAGTAGACTACAGATGAAAGACTAAGAAACCTATTGCTAGAATTTGGGCAAGAGACAATGAGGACCTGAAGTTATGTATGGAATTGGGAATAGGGCATAAAGAACAGAGGTTAGCTGCAATTTGAATATAGACTTGAGACGCCTTCCCAACAGACTGGAGGTTGAGAACAGAGGAAAGCACCAAAAAAGTTTCCATGTTTCAAATCAAGTGACTGATAATGATGATGGCATGTGCAGAAGGAAAGCAATG
Organism: Galeopterus variegatus; assembly: GCF_000696425.1. Classification (NCBI taxonomy): domain Eukaryota; kingdom Metazoa; phylum Chordata; class Mammalia; order Dermoptera; family Cynocephalidae; genus Galeopterus; species Galeopterus variegatus. The sequence goes on along the minus strand of NW_007727597.1, from coordinate 305,067 downwards.
AAGAGGAAGGGAGAAAAATGGTGAACCCCCAATTTTTACATGAGTTTGAGATGCCAACTAGACAGCCATCCAGGAAGATACAAGCTGGTCAGAAATGCAGCTAGAACTGAGGAAGAAAGTGTGGAAATAGAGATACTTTACTCAAATATAAATGCATACTAGTCATCTTTTCCCAACAAGAACTTTTTGGGGTCATAAATCGTAAAGGACATACAAAAATCATGCTAATGAAACACAATAGGAAAATAAAAGAGGAATGTGGAAGAAAACATGTAATAATGAAGCTTGTGCAGCTCAGCATCAAATTTGGTTCTGGGAGTTGAGGTGAAACAGCAGATATAAAACAAAACCAAAAAAGCATGTACCTATCATCAGAAAGGCAGGCATCTGGTAGCTACCAGAAAACAATTTCTGGCATCAAATTCTAAAATAAATTTCTCACATGGAACTTTCTAAAGGGGTTGATGAATGACATACTGGTCAATGTCTACATCACCAGTTTTATTGCAAAAGAAACTCCGTTTTTATGTGAGTGACTGGACATTAAAAAGATGACCATGGAACTTTCTAAAGGGGTTGATGAATGACATACTGGTCAATGTCTACATCACCAGTTTTACTGCAAAAGAAACTCCGTTTTTATGTAAGTGACTGGACATTAAAAAGATGACCTTGAGGGCCGGCCCGGTGGCGCACTGCTATAGTGCGCCGCTTGGGAAGCGCGGTGGCGCTCCCGCCGAGGGTTCGGATCCCACATACAGACCGGTTCCCACTCGCTGGCTGAGCGAGGCACGGGAGCAGCACCGAGGGTTGCGATCCCATTGCCGGTACCGGTCCGGTACAGGGGCGACACTGAGGGTTGCGATCTGTTGCCGGACACGGAAAAAGACAAAAAAAAAAAGATGACCTTGAACAAAGTCCAGCATGTGAGCTAGCATAGCCTTCTGACACTCTATCTAGATTTTAAAATAAAACAGTGCAGAAGCAGCAGTTGAAGCACATGTCCTTTTAACCAACTTCCACAAACCTCGGAACTGAGATGGCTCAGGTACTGCCAAAAGCCCAAATGCTTTATAGATCATGATGCAGCTCAACCATGTTGGGACTCAGGAGATCACAACCAAGAAAGGAGAGGATGTTTGTTTTCAAAGGAGCAAAACACGCAAAATCTTAATACGTAATGGCTTCCTTGCTACTGTAAGCCCTGAGCAGATTAAAAAACAACAGCAAAACACATCACTAACTTAGTTTCACAAGAACATATTTAGTGCCCCCAAATCTCCCTGTAAAGGGATATTTAATTGGAGAACTACCTTCAAATAAATTAAATTCAGTTTGTGTAAACTTACTAAAAAATAAAAGACAAGGGCATTAAACAATAAACTGTTATACATGTATAAGCTTTCACTATTAATTTTGTTAGAAATTAATCATTAATAGCATAGAGTACAACACGGTTGAGTAGATCAGACTTGCTGACTCTGGAGTTCACTGCTCACTGAAACATAAACCTAGCCACGTCAAAAAACGAAACATAGAATAATTATCCTTAAAGAACTGTGAATTGCAAAGATTCACATAGTACCTTTCCCAAGCCTAATGTTGCTATATTTACAGAAGGATTTTATTTTTAAAAAAAGCCAAAATAAACAAAATAAGCACAGATTTTTAGAAATATTCTTAGCTATATGGTGTTCCCTGATGTTCTAGTGTAATATGAAATAATCCACAAAAACTTATAACTATTTAATGATACTCATTTAACAGACTGGAACTTGAAGAACAGCTCTTAATAGCAAAATTGAGAATATATCAGAGCATTAAAGCTGTCACTTTAGTACAAATCAAGTTAAGTGTGATACCTAAAGAAATGATGTTAAAGTTAAAGATGACCAATTACAAGAGGGTGAGAGGCAAAGAAAGAAAAATGGACATCACGACAGTGTTTTAGTCCATTTTGTGTTGCTATAATAGAAATACCTGAGACTGGATAATTTATAAAGGAAAGAGGTCTATTTGGCTTACGATTCTGGGACAGCTGCATCTGGCACGGGCCTCAGGCTGCTTCTACTCATGGCAGAAAGTGGCAGGCAGCCAGCAGGTACAACAGATCACATGGCGAGAGGAAGCAAGAGAGAGAGAGGAGGTGCAGGGTCCTTTAAACAATCAGCTCTTGCGGGAACTAACAGAGCAAGAACTCACTCACTACACCTCTTCCCCCAAGGGAGAACATTAATCCATTCATGAGGGATCCACTCCCATGACTCAGTTTCTAACACTGCCACCCTGGATATAAAATTCCCACATGAGTTTTGGAGGGGACAACACATCCAAACTCCATCAAACAGCAACTGGAACCTGACTTGTCCCCTCAGTCTGAGAGCCTCGCGAGCAGAACACTGTTCGATCTGATGTGTGTGTGCACACACATGTGCAAACAGGCATGTGTGTTGGGTGGGGAAAGGTAGAGGTGGAGGAAGAGGAAGAGGAAGATGAAAAGTAAGAACAATCCAGTCTGGTATCTTAAGAGTTATCAGAAGTACAATTTGGGGCATAAGCATTAGTTTTCCCTCTTTTTAGGAGTGGTAAAATATTCTTAGATGAGTTTCAGACCAGATAATGGCAGTTTCTCCTGGCCACTGAGCAGTAGAGGAAGACCCTACTCTATCCCAGCATCTTCAGTAACTTGACTTTGAGAGTGATGCCCACCTGGCATACAGACAAACCTATCAACATCATTGATCAACGGGGCAACAAATACCACTGCCAAGGCCACCCATGGGCTCCTCTGTCTTCCATTAATGCATTCCTCTGTGTAGGATACAAGGAGAACATGCCTCATATATAATTGCACACTCAGTGAAAAACTGAAAAAGTCCTTTGGGGCCACAGAAGATGAGGTGAGTAATGGCTAGGAAGGAGTCCCCTTCTCAACAAGCCATGCTGGCTACAGGCAACATTATAATTATTCTATAACTTAGTATTTTCCACTTAGGGATTTTTTTAGCACTTTGATCATGGTGACTATCTAAATAAAAACTAAACACAAAATATATAGGTAGTCAAAGTAACATGACCAGGTTAATCTGAATGCTACCCTACTGCATAGTTTGCACCTCCCTAAGGAGGATGTGGTTATATCACCTGGACTTCAACCACAATGACGGGTTCACCTTGGGGTCCTATGAACATTAAGTGAGGAAGTCTACATAAAGCACAAAGTAGTAACCCAATAAATGTTAGTGGTTCCATTACCATCATTTAATCCTGGGCGCATTTAATCCTGGGCGCGTCTCACTATAACTGTGCACACACTAGCAAAATGGCAAAGAGAAACAGGCAGAAGAAAGGACTGGAAAAAGCATCAATGGCATATTGCTTATTTTTAATAAGTGCAAAAATGGAATTCCTCTATTGACCCAGCATCTTTCCAGCAATGAACTTCACTTGTATGTTGGAGTCAAATATTCTTCAAAATCTAAACTTGCAAATTAATGATGTTTTGAAAAACAATATAAATTTTACATATAATGTCGGCTGTAGAGTATACTTCAGCAAAGTTTTTTTTTCCCAGAGACTTACCCACCATGAAGTCAGGAATGCACTAAACAGAACTGAAACTATCTGATGATGAAGAGGTTAAGGTCCAGGTGAGTAGCACTGCACCATGGTGTCAGAGAACAAATTACTTCTGACACTGAAGTGCTCCTTCCGCAAAAGGACTTGCTTTAAGGTTCTGAACAGGAAAAATGATTTAGTGCACTAATTTCTTAAAAATTACAAGACAATTATTTAACTACTTTTTATTGTCATAAAATGTATAGGTAACATAAATTTTTAATGTACAGTTATATTTTAGGGGGCTTAATTTCTGCTTCATATATTATCCAGAGCCATATTTTGTGGTATATTACCATATTGTGGCAAATGACTTGCATGACTTGAAAATTCTAAGTTGTGTGGCCCAAGACAAGATATTACAGTAGGTGTGCTCTGTAACTGACTTCTGCTGGACCAACTTCCTGGATTAACTGGTGCTCACCGTACCAACAAATGCCCAGTGCACTAGCAGGCCAGCAGGCGATCTCTAGTGCCACAGACACTTTCTGCTCCCACCAGTTGGACTTCATGCTGACAAAGAGTCCATGTGTCTTCCCAAACATGTCTATGCCAGTTGACTTGTTATTTTAATTATGAAATGTAATTAATTATTATGAAAGCTGATGAAATATGAGTACAAAAGAAAAATGTTGTTTCTATAAAAACTAAGTTGAAGGCTTAGGAAAGACTTAACAAAGGCAAGTCACTAAAAAGAAAGCTGTTGGATTAGATATGAACAAGACAGCTACAAAAAACTGAGAAAAAAATTATGAAACCTACGATTCTGCACTCAGATTGATTCACTACTGTCCATGTTTTTGCTCTTGTGGTTTATACTATTCCTACGATGTAGAATTCAAAACAGTAGAATTATTGCCAAAGAAACATCTTTGGCCTCACAAGAGCTTGGCAAATATATTTTTATATGTTTTAATGAAAATAAAATATTTTGGTTATATGTACTTTTTAACAATTCCCTGTTTTAACTGGTATTTTTAATTAACCAGTTACAATTATGTTAGGTAAGAGGGTATTTGCCATGCTTCAAATTAGCAACTACTGGATTTGTGGCTTTTAAATTTATGAGGCATTACAAAGAATCTGGGTGTTCAAATTCTCATTCCATACTTCTGAAAGATCAAAACTTTTAAGAGAAGGTTGCCCTTCCCTTTAGTCTCACATAGTAGAGATCAGAGAACAGTGATTAAGACTCTGCTCAGAAAGACCAAAGGTAGAATCCTGGCACAAATACTTAACTGGCTCCATGACAGCCAGTCACTTAAACACTTAAGCCCCAGTTTTCTCCTCTGGAAAATGGAATTAACAATAGTACCTATCTCATGGACATCAAGAGGTTGAAATGAGAAAATGTACATCATGTCAAATGCTTAGCACAGTGCCTGGTATAAGTGCTCAAAAATGTTCATTATTAATATTATTATATAGCCTAATAGGAAAAAAGTGCCCACTATACTATGTAAATAAAATTATACCTAATGTGTTCGACTCAATGTCAATGTCAGATGGCTTCCATTCTACCCACAGATGGCTCAGAAACACCTACAGAAAAGAAAGCAGGGATTGTCAGCTAGGAGCAACTTTGCCTCCTAATGGACACTTGGCAACGCCTGGAGACATTTTAGGCTGTCACAACTTGGGAGATGGGGGGGTGGGAGGCGGAACCAATTGGCATCCAGGGTGTTGATGCTGGAGATACTGCTAAATATCCTACATCCTGTAATGCACAAGACACCCCCCCCACCCCAACCAAGAATTATTTGGCCCCCAATGCCAAGCTGGCAAAGTTTGAGAAACCCTGTACCCTAAAAGGACAGTGTAAGAGAGAAGTGATTTCTAAAATCTGAACTCCAGAGAATAATTCTTAGAAAATAAATATTGCTTTAAAAATGAAACTGTACTTCCATTATCATATTGATTTCAGGACCCATGCCAGAGATATTTAGGAATGAGACCTGGATATATAGTGATGAGAAAGATTCTTTTTGTCAATAAACCTCATTGAATGGGATCCATCATACAGTAACTTAAAATAGATTTGATTCTAAAGTGAACTATGCCATAAAGCTATGGTGAGTGCTAGGTTTGAAACTAAATTTTATTCAGAAGAATAAATCTGAACAACATTCAAAACCCCAAAACAGTGGAAATCAGAACACTGATAGAGTAGTTTGCAGACAGGAAGCCTCTCAGCACAGGCCTTCTCACCTGGCTGCAGAGAGTACTGAGCTAGCTGATGGACTACAGGTGTATGTCTTCCTTGGTGATCCTCCTGCTTCCTAGCTTGGGTGCCTGGATGACTTAAACTAATTCCTCAATTAATAATGCTGCTCAAAAACATCATTAGAAAGTTCTTAGGAGTTAATTTATACTACTTTTCAGAAAATCACAATGTCTTTCTTGAAAGTATGAGACAAAACTACGTCTAAAGTATAATCTCAACTATATACATATGTGTATTTTTTATATACACACCTCACCCCCNTTCAAAAACATCATTAGAAAGTTCTTAGGAGTTAATTTATACTACTTTTCAGAAAATCACAATATCTTTCTTGAAAGTATGAGACAAAACTGCGTCTAAAGTATAATCTCAACTATATACATATGTGTATTTTTTATATACACACCTCACCCCCTAGAAAAGACTAGAAAAGAAGTCACCAACATGTTAAGGGTACTCTCTCTTCAGTGCCTTTTCTGCTCAAAACAAAGACCTAGATTTGATTCTTGGCTCTGAAACTTAATGTCTCTGTGTCTTTTGTCAAATAATGTAATTAAATGTTCACAAAAGTTCCTCTAAAATGGATAGGAATATATTATAACTCCCACTTACTGAAGAGAACATTAAGGTGGCGAAGAAATGGTCCTGTACTAACTGTGACAGTGCTAAAACGTGAAAGGAGCATTAAAATTGTTTTTATAATCCTTCAAATAAAAAGCTATACTTGAAATATTTTCAACTGTATGTATTTATCCCTAAAGGTGACACAGCAAATCTTCTAGACAATAAAGACTGTAACTTCATCGGCTAATCAAAGGATTTTTAAATTTAAATAATTGATATTTACTATACATTTGAATACTTTGAAAGGGGAAAGTAACTCAAAAATGTAAAAAGATATAAATTGCAGCAAAGAAAGGTGACACAGCAAATCTTCTAGACAATAAAGACTGTAACTTCATCGGCTAATCAAAGGAGTTTTAAATTTAAATAATTGATATTTACTATACATTTGAATACTTTGAAAGGGGAAAGTAACTCAAAAATGTAAAAAGATATAAATTGCAGCAAAGAGCTATTTAACTATTTTACTATCAAGAAAGATAAGGAATTCATGCACGTACTGCTAAAAAGAATGTAATACACAGTACTCTACTTTTTTTCAGAAAGTACAGCAAAAGAACATTTTAAAAAATAAAGGCTCTTCACTCACCCTTCTGGTAGAAAAATTTCCTATAATAGTATGCTCCGAGATCCACATGTTCCACGATGTATCTTTTCACTCTGTCCAGATGCAGCACCAAGTTTTCCTTGGGCACTTCAAGTACTGCTACTCCTGCATTCGTGCAATGGGAGCTAAGGGTAGACTCAAAGGAGGCACTTTCACATCCATTAAAGGAGCCAGAATTTGATTTTGACAGGCTGATTTTCCTTTCACCTTCTCCACCTATCTCATTCCGAAAATATGGACAGCTCATTACAAGTTCATTGCTTTTATCGTCTCCCTGGTCCATGCTAAGGCTTCCTTTGGAATTCAGATCCTCGGTGCTGCCCATCGGGGAGTTAAAACTGGCTGAATGGGACAAAGGTCCAGAGACCAAGGACGCCACAGCCGCTGCTGAAGCTCCCGTGGTGGTGTTTCTCCTCTTAATAACATTGTGCCTGTTCATAATTGCCTCATTCAAATCAAATAATATACTCTGGACATCGTAGTGGGCGAAGCACTTTGGACATGTCCAGGGCCTGACAGAGTCTTCTGATCGGTTATCTTCAAGATCCGATGATTTCCCAAGTTCTTCACCTTTGGCATTGCGCAATTTACGAAAAATGGATGAGTCTCCAGTTTCAGACTTGGAACGTCGCTTGAGTGGTTTTTCCCTTTCCTTAAAAAGCCTGAGGTTCTCTCTCTGTGAAATGGGCCCATCTATAACATCCAAAGAGAAACCAGAACCCTTTCCCCCACCAGCAATAAGGAAGTCACTGAGCTTGGTTGGAGTTGGACCTCGATCAGATTTGTCATCTTTGTAGCCCTTTAGCAAATCAAAAAAGCTTTCTCCAGATGTTCCCTGTTTATCGATTGAAGATGTGCTACCATATTCCCTGTGCAGTGATGGTCCAGTCTTGTATGTGGGTGAGATACATTCATCAAAGCTATCCACATCAAGTTCACTTATGGTGATATCACTGTTGCTCCTCTGCCGTATTCTGCGAAGAGCTTTCCTAGGGGAGCTGGGATAGGCTTCAGGCATGAGAAATCTGGAGTCCATGTTCTCCGACGGCCTTGTCTTGTTTTTCAGTGTGTTCTGTATGCTTTTCAGCATAGCTGAGTCATTGGAATTGAGGCTAACAGAACTTCCCTGACTCACAGGACTGCTTTTGGAGGACATGCTTTCAAGGCAACTTGAGGTTTCTATTTCCTGGCTTGAACGGCTAGATTCTTTTATGTTTTCCTTTCTTGGGGGCCAATCTGCAATCCTTGCCCTAACCCCCATCTTTGGGACTCCGGGGGTCGAGGTTACATGGTGAGAACCTTCACTTCGGGGAGGTCCTACAGGAGCCATGACTGATGAGCCTAAGCTGCCATTTTGGGACCGGAAGCGTCGCATGTAGAAGTCATCGGTGTGGACTTTGGGGGTGCCGTCTGTGCTGACGACAGAGGCCCTGTCAGTGGCAACGGGCCTTTCTGTCTGTGACCGTTTCAAGCTGGTCATGATGTAAAAGCAATTTGACTTAAATCCCTGCAGAAAGGACCATCATATCTGTAACTTAAATGTGCACTTTCCTTTTGGAGAATGGCTTCCAGAAAATACAACAGTTGTATGAGATCTTAATCTTTTTCATTTAAAAGGTTAAATGATGCCTTATTTTCCAGCCACTGAAAATCCAGAACTTCAAAACATTATAATCCACAATAGTTCCTTTGCTTCACTTCGACAGACAGATTTCTTTCAGAAAAAACTGAATGGAACTTGTTTTAGTAGGACTCTGTGATTGTCATAATCCCATGATTTCTCTAAAACAGAGAAGGACAATCTGAATTAGCATTTGATAAATACATCTAAAAATAAATATGCAATTGCTAAAACCAGACACATGAAAATAAAAGACTCAATAATGGCTTGTAGTTCACAGTTCTATGATCTATATTTTTAATAAAGCAGGTTTGAATGAAAGTAAAACCATTTCATGAAACTCGTCATTTATATTTAATAAAAGACTGTTCACACTTCACCTAAATTGAACTGTCATAAAACTGGGGGGAGGGGTACAACATGTTCTGGGATATCGAGGCTCCTACCCAAGTACAGACTTTTGCTCCAATGACCTCTAATCCTGCAGACCAGTATGAGCCACTGTGCTGGCCAGAAGTTTGAGATGTAACCATCTGAACCAGATAATTAGAGCAACACAGAGTTAGTTTTTTGACTTGAGTAAAAATTGAAAAATTATTTCATTAAATATGCTGCAACATTCACTTTTTAACTCCTTCCATATTTCAAAATCAATACTTGTTTTTTGTTTCCTTACAAAAGCTTAACATACTTAGCAAGAGCAAATACAGCCGAGAGAAAATAAAAAGGTTATTCTTCCCAGAGCCACTGTATCTGTTAGCAATCTTTTGTGTTTTCCTCTACTTTATCACTTACCCAGACGAAGAATATTTCAGAATGAATCCGGTATTCGCCACCACCTCTTCCCAAGCTCTCCTTAGTTTCACCCACTCTTAAGGCTAGAAGTATTCACTAACGAACAAATGCCTGCATTTCCTTACGCAGTGCAACCTACTCCACCCCATCAGTGCTATTTATGAAGATGGCAGGATCAAAATGCTGCTCTGGGTAGCTCTCTCCATATCCCCCAGCAGATTACAGAGAACTGTTATCATCCTTCCAGGTGATGGCCACGAAAACGAACTTCCTCAAGAGCACGTCAGGCAGGAGGCGGGAGGCACAGATTCTGAGTACAAAATCCTGCATGGTTGCGCATATCCTGAAAAGAAAGGCAGAGGATCCTTTTCCAAGACTCCACAAATTACACAAGAGGTGGCCTTTAAATTCTTGCCAAATACATGTTTGGAAAGATGCTGCTGAACCAGCACTGAGCTGACAGGGCGGCATTGTCTACAAATCACGGGTGGCTGACACCCGAGGACGACCCGCACTCGCTGTACTCCACTCAACGGTAACAAGCACTTACTTCCACAATAATTAAGCAACTCGCTAGTCAGCTTCCTGCCTCCAAGGCTTCCATTTCATTTCTCTTGCAGCACGCAGAATTTCAGAAGACTCGCTGCTATTTAAAGGCTGGAACATTGAGGGGTGTTTCAAAAAATGCATGCTGCCTGCAGAATGCAAGGCCAAGCAAGCTCCGGCTGGGCTCGCACGGCTGGGTCTGCCTGCCGGTCAGATGAATGCCAATTGTTTTCAGGAACACTTCTCTTCAGAATCTTTTGTGAAAGGGACAAAGGTTTTGCACCACTACCTAATTAAGCCTAGCTTCTGAGCTTTCCAGATACTTCTGCCATCAGATTGTTATAATTTTCTTTACATTCCAGAACTTTCCAGTCTCCTCTTTTAACTGTAAGCCTTGCAGTGGCAAAACGTGCTAACTATTGCTTCCAGCAGCAACGAGGGACAGCACATAGGGCCACAGCTAAGGTCCAGGAAGTGCTCCTCATAAACTGGAAGGAAAACCAATCAAGTGAACCCAAATGCAAACACCTGTCCCTCTCAAAAAAAAAAAAAAAAAAGCCGATTAAAAAAAAAATTCAAAGAAAGGATACTCTCTATAATAGCATAAAGAATAATTCTAAGTACAATCTTATAAAAACCAGATGCTTTCAATATTTTTCACAACCTCACAGTAATAAAAAAAAAAATAAGCATCTTCCACTCCCAGAACATTCATTCTCTAAAAGGCCAACAACACACCAACCTTACCATGATAAAAACTCATTCATGCCACATTTCATTTGACTTACAAAATGGTTTACTGCAAAACTCTTTCTCAGGATATGTAAACTTATATCCATTACAGAAAGAAACTAAAAGCCCACACTAAAAAACAACTAACTAACTTGGAAATGCCCAATTCTTGCCATCAGTTTTTCTCCTCCAAACCATCTTATATGCTTCCTATATTTTTAATGGTTTTTTAAAAATCTTATTTTTAAATATAAGATTACTTAGGAATTTAAAAGAAATGTCAAGACTCCTATAACATCCTGATCATAACAACAACTCAAACGTCTCCTTTTCACTTCCAAATATAGATGGGTACATGGGGGGAGAGAAGCCACAGTTTAATGACCTGTAAAAACTGAAGAGGTTCAAAACAGGCACCTAAGTTAAATAACAGATTTTCTTTGAGTCATAAGGACCTTCCTTCCCATATTTCTCTCTCTCTCTCTCCTTTTCCTTTTCCTTCCTTCCCTTTCCCCATCCTTATTTATAGCATCAGACCCATCTGAAGGGTAATGTACTCTGGGCACTGACTAGCATATATAGAAATATACATACTTTGCACTTATTAAACTACCAGTCGAAAATAAAGATGTCCATCCACATGTGTCATATCATGACAGATCAGTAATACCTTAGAACCTATTCCCTAGGGTTGACTGAAGTAGCAAACATGTTCACAATTGTTAGCAATTCTCTTAAATATCAGCAAACCTGCCTAAGCATCATTAAACATGGTAAAAAGCAATAGAATTAAACAGAAGAGCAATGCTAATTTACAGCATGTCACCTCCATCTGCTGAAAGAGCAGGCTGTAGAAAAAATTTCCTTATTACATGTTTAAGTTTATAACTCTAGGTACTGTGTAAGTCCATGGCAAATCCCTCTAGCTAGACTACTAATCCCATCCAGAGGGACCACAGTTAAATTCAACGAGTTCAATGCTACCTACTAGTTGAAGGTATTTTCATCACTGAAGATCTATCACAACCTAACCCACCACCCTTTTCTGATAACGCCATTCTTCCGAAAGTGCTTCCTCCTCTCTTCTAAGCCATCCCAGTGTTTCTGCATCTTTTTCTTAATGTGGATCACATGCCTGGTGCTAGGAATATCTGAGGAAGCAGTCTCTCCTTCAAGGGAAGCTCCAGGTGCAGTGGCGTGGCATAGACAAGTGAAAAGATGAGTGTGCTAAAGGTCATGACAGGGATACGCAAGGGTCATGCCTCTGCTCTGTACACTTTCCGTTCTGACTGTAAGCTTTTTAATAATAGGAACTATCTCCTGGTGGCATTTAACTGTATCACAGCAAGTCCCCAAGAATGCTGAAAATGGAACTTCTAGGGAGGTCTTAATTGCTAAAAATAGTCCTTGCCATTCTGACTCTGTGAAGCATTTGTACTCTTGACCCTCCTTTCTCAAAACTCTCTTCTCTTGATCTCTGTGATACCCATGTGCTTCTTCACTTTCTCTTGCACTCTGTTTGCCACTACTCAGTATCATTAGTGGGCTCCATTTAAAAGCTAGTGATTCCAGGCTGAAATCCCTAGTTTATCATATTTCTGGAAGGGAATGTAGAAGGTATTCTATTGGGATGCATGTGAGCACTGAGTGTATTAGGATGAGAAAGCAGGCAAAGGTACAATGGAGTAAGAATGTTACCATGGAAAGGAGGGTATTGACTTGCTTGGATCACAGTTGTCTGTGCAGATGAACAAGGACAGAATAATGAAATTACTGGGGGAAGATACCTGCATGAAAACCAGTACTCTGTCTGGTGAAATCATAGGTGCCCATAGCTTTAAATTTCATCTCTGTGCTGCTACCTCCAAATCTCTGGTCATGACCTTCTCCCCTAAACTCCAGATAAAACATACGCAGGTGCCCATTTGATATCTTGCTATTTTGTACAGTAAATTAACTAAAAAGCTAAAGAAATGGAAACATCATTTTTTATTTTTTAAGAAATGAATGAGTGTTAAGGAAGTGAGGACAATAAATAATTCAAGGAACTGAATGAAAGGAATAACATACTTGATATCTTGCTATTTTGTACAGTAAATTAACTAAAAAGCTAAAGAAATGGAAACATCATTATTTATTTTTTAAGAAATGAATGAGTGTTAAGGAAGTGAGGACAATAAATAATTCAAGGAACTGAATGAAAGGAATAACATACGAAACTTTCTTTGTGTTAAGGGCATAAAGAACAGTTTAAAGGTTACACAAGAAGATGTGGGAAGAGGGTGGGGGTAGGGGTGAAACACTACATTTCTTGTCCTGAAATAATTACAATGCGATATGACAGATTTACCAAAAAAGATATAGCATTCCTCATCAAATACTTCCCTATTCCAAAATGGGATGTCAGATCCTTAACTGGTATAGCCTCAAATACAGGGCCAGCTCTCAATGTTGCAGGGCAACAGAAGGAATTTTGCTGATGAATAACTATTCAAATGCCCCAATAATTCAGAGATACACTCTATTAGAGTATTTATGAAAAATTCCATGTAAATAGTTTTTGAAGTTATACACAAAGATTTAGAATACCTATAAATATTCTTACTTCAGAATGTAATGGGACACTTTCTTTTAAAAGAGAAATATAACCTCACAGTGTTTAAATATTAGACTAGCTAAGATAACCAAATAAGGCAAACTATTTCCTTTACATCCCTTCTTAGCTTTCCTGAATTTCACTCATATTACATAAAAGTAATATCTCAGACAAAAAGGATGTCTCACTCTTCCAAGTTAGCCTAAAACACATACAAACATCTTAGTCCACTGTCATGGACAATTTAAGCTTTATGAATCAGCACATAACTTTTTAGAATGGAATTTCCTCCTCCTTTCGTTTCCGTTCTCTCTCTTCAACAAAAAGCAGGAAGGATTGGGAAGAACAGAGTTGATAAATCTAGTTCCTGCTCTCCAAATGTTCACTATCTGAAAAAGACAACACTGGTGGAGACAAAGTAGATTCAAATAACTTGTGCTGAAATTAACAAAAAGAAGTTATGGATACAAAACATATAGCAGGATGAAGCTACATTTGAATTTAGAGGTAAGAAAGAAATGAAAAATGTGCCTGCTTGGCCAGCGTAAGGACCAAAAGAGAAAAACCCCATTTGCCTCTCACCCACCTTCCCAACTAAAAAAGTTCAATAAGAAGTTTACATTTCAAATGCTTAGTAAGGCTTGAATATACTTTGAATAGTTGAGGGTAAAAAAAACATGAAAATTTGGCAGAAAGGTTGATGGCAGAAGAGAGCTGGTAGAATAAGGGTATGGAACAATTTACATGTTGGATTTATTGATGAGCAGTAAAATGATTCAAGAGCTGGCAAAATAAAGTAGAACAGAAATATACGTGGAGTCCACAGCCATACCACCCTGGACACACCCCAATGCATCTGATCTCGGAAGCTAAGCAGGGTTGGGCCTCGCTAGTTCTTGGGTGGGATAAATACATATGGATATGTATCTCTTCCATTTAAATATGATGAAACTTAAACAATAAGCAATTAATATAATCCCTAAGAGTTAGCTTTGAGGAGCTTAAAGTAGGAAGGCAAAAGACAGAAAGAGTAAAAGGTAATAAGTAGAAAGATAAAAGAATCAGAATTATTAAAGAATAGTGTCTGTGATACAATAAGTTAACACTTTAAAGTAAAAGAAACCAAAGCTCACCAAATCATCAGGGGCATAGAGTTTCCACGCCTGACAACAGGATACCAAGAGACCAGACTAGACCAATGAAGCAAGTGAGTGTTTTTAACATATTAACTTGTACATTAATAATCATCAAAAATACATTTAAAAACGTATTCACCAATACTGCACATTGTGATCAAGTATCAAACAGCTGATTACCAAACATAATCTGGTATTAAACAATTTATTATCAAATATTATCCGGGGAAAGAGAAATGTGAGAAATGGATGCCAGGAAGACAAAAGTAAATGTCTAGTATTTAGATTAAAATACTTTTCAATTTTTTCCAAGTTGTGTTCAAATTCTTCACAAAAAAGGGTTCCATAATTAAATAAGGCAGAGACACATTCATATATCACTTTTCTTAGGACATCATGATACATGTTAGCATATTAAAGGCTCCATAAAATATGCAGTTTAAAAATAACCACCATCGCCATCACTAATTTCATTAAACTAAGAGATTTCTTATCTGATTTGACAGTGGACTCACTTTCTAAACAAATACAACATCTTTATATCATGCACGCTATTGAATATAATTAGAGACAAGCAGGCCCATTTTTTAGAGAATGCAGGAGAAAAAATGGTATATACATTATAAACTTAGCTATGTTTGGGAAAAAGTTATATATAGATATATTTAAAAGGCAATGGAAGTTCACCAAAGGATTTACAATGTTTGTCTTCAAATATTTGGTTATGAGTAATTTCTGAGTTTTGTGTGTGTGTGTGTGTGTGTGTATTTGTGTTTGCCTATATTTTTTTATTTTCTAAAATAAGGATGTGTTACCTTTATAATCAGAAACAAAACTTTAGAGGAAAAAAAACATCATTCTGTTGCTAAAAGAATAAAATATGAGCTGGGAATGTGATATGATAAACATACCCTTGAATACTAATTATAAAAATACTGCACTATATTAAACCTCCAATCATTCAAATCACCAAACAAGTCAAGATTCAACAGATGTCAGGTCCTTTCAGTGAGATGTTCTCATGCTAACTCCCCTAATTAAAATGAAATCAAAGAGGATTATATAGAGCACAAAAGATTATAAGATGAGCAGTATTGATAAGTTTTGAATAATTATTTCATATAGATGATTAGCACGATTGCTTTTATTTCCTTATTTACAGATACTTTCTATATATTTAATATTAACATAAAAGTTCTGTTGTACCCAACGGCCTGTACTCTGTCCCTTCACAGGACCACAGTTAGCTAGGGAAATCAGGTGAGGCCACCCAACAAAGCCTAGGTTGCCATCACTGGTTCCCCTTTCCTGGGATCCATCTACTTTCCCATGTACATTCTGTCCTTTTCACAATACTCCATCTGCAGAGATTTAGGCTAAATTTGAACAATGTCACTATTTGAGCTCCCACACCACCACTCTAGAGAGCATTCCTAAAGCGCTGTGAGGCATCAATGACTGCAGGAACTGAAACTGGAGAGGAAGCATCGGATAGTACAATACTGACTTTCTTCTTTGAGAACAGAAGGGAAAGAGATGGACTGAACTGTATGATGTCAGATCTACACTAGATAAGCCATGAAAATTGCCTTTGATGCGCATATAACGAACCCTATAAAAACTGCAGCAGAGAAGCTGCCTCACTAAGACAGCTTTTCAGGTCACCAACACAGGCTGTTTGAGCTAGTCACTGTTGGCAACAGAGAGGGAACACATTTCTACCCTCAAGTCCCTATAATCTAACTGGGAAAAGGAGAGGTGTGTAGGAAACCAGAGGGCTCAATAAGATGGAACGTCACAAGTGGCTTTATTAAGGAGATAATGATTTTCTCATTTGAATATTTATGTTCCAAAAAGAATTTAAGAAAGTATATTTGAAAAAGCTTTTAAATTTAGCTTAGGAAGAGAGAAGAAAGCATCAATGAGAACAATGGGTAAACATAAAATTCCTTCTATGTACAACTCTAATATCCACATCATTATCAATCATGATTATTATCAACAGTAACCATATTTCACTTAGCAGATTTTAATATACCACCTAAGGACCAAGAACTTAAAAGAAAATTAAAACATAAAATCAATTCTCATTGCCTAAGCATTTCCTTAAATACAGATTGCAGATGGTTCATGTGTCCCTTCCATTGCACCTTTATTTCTTTTTTTTTCTTTTCCTTTTTTGTCTTTTTTCGTGACCGGCAACGGATCGCAACCCTCAGTGTCGCACCTGTACTGGACCGGGACCGGCAACGGGATCGCAACCCTCGGTGTTGCGCCCGCACCTCGCTCAGCCAGTGAGCGGCCAGTCTGTATGTGGGATCCGAACCCTCAGCGGGAGCGCCGCCGCGCTTCCAAGCGGCGCACTGTAGCAGTGTGCCACCGGGCCGGCCCATTGCACCTTTATTTCTGAGCATAAAGTTTCTCCCTGGAAGGCTCCAAGAGAACAGGCCTCTGTCACCCATTCCATTCCCTGACACATGTTCATTCCTTTAATCCTCACAAGCCACCCTATGAGGGCCTTACATTTTATGGATGAATAAACGGTTTACAGAGGTAAATGACATGCCCAAAGTCATAAACCTAAGTAGATTGTGTACCATTACAAAGTATTCACTATGCAGTGGGCTCGCTCAATAAATACTGGGCTGACAGTTAAAGAATTTATGGCAGAAAAAACACTTTTAAAATACGATGAGGTTACATCCAAATAAAACCACTATAAGTTGAAAATATTGCAAGTCGAAAATGTATTTAATACACCTAAACTACTGAACATCATGGTCTAGCCTAATTTAAATATGCTCATAACACATTAGCCTACAGTTGAGCAAAATCATATAACACAAGCCTATTTTACAATAATGTGCTGCATATCTCACGTGATTTATTGAATACTGTGCTGAAAGTGAGAAACACAATGGCTGTATAGGTAGTCAATGAAGTACAGTTTCTACTGAAGGTGCACTGCTTTTGCACCATCTTAAGTCAGGGAATGTCTACATGTAATGGAAAGAGAGGAAAAAAAAAAAAAAGAAGGTGCACTGCTTTTGCACCATCTTAAGTCAGGGAATGTCTACATGTAATGGAAAGAGAGGGGAAAAAAAAAAAAGGCCTCCCCTTATCACCTGAGTATCCCTTCTGAAGTACAACCAAGGCATGAATCTCTACATTTAGTGGAAATGCATCCATTAGGAAAAATACTAATTGATAACTTTCTAAAAATGCTACAGTGTGATCCCCATACCAGCCAGCCACCAAAGAAAAAAAAAATGCTACAGTGGTCATGTCACTTTGGGAACTTTCAGTGGCTCCTCAACTGCCACCCTTTTTTTGTCCAATTTAGACCTGAAATTCCAGACTGACTGAAACTGGCCTCCAAACTGCTTCCTTCTTACCTTATCAGAAGGAACAGGTCCGCCCCAGACGAACTGTACCCCTTTTCATAAAGCTCTACTGGATGACTGGGCCTGAACTGAGAACACAACATTCAGAGTTTAAAACTCTGAATTATTATCAAGAATACCTTGTCTGAACCCATCATCTTCCATCTGGGGTGCCTCAGGGCCAGAAGCTGTAAGTCCACAGTTCCACAGCAACCACAGCTGTTACCAGCCTTTTCCCAGCCATTTCTGATTACAGTTCATTAAGTGAAAGGATAGGGACTGGTTCACTGCAGGTCTGGACTAACCTTCTCCTGAGATGGAAGTCTGCCTTGAAACATATTGGAGCTCTCTACGTGTCCAGTCTCTTACTGTCTCCTAAAACCTACTGCTCATAATGTATCCAAAAGATTAACAAAAAAAGTAAAGACCAGGTTCATCTTTAGAAAAGCAATGCTCTCTATATAGTTATAAGATCAGTAAGTTTCTAATACAATGCCTGATACATTCTGTATACTTAAGCAAAGGTATTCCGTTTTCCTACATTTTTCAATTTATGCCCTGATAGTCAATCAACCAACAAATATCTATTACTCAACAAATATTTGAGGTACTATTCTATGTGCTGAAGATACTGCCCTAAAAATATTTACATTTAGTGGGAGAGATAGACAAAGAACAAAAAATGTATGATGAAAGGACAACATATAGTACTTAGGCTTTGAATTCAATAAAAAATTTTGTGCCTATGCTACCTGAAATGCCAAGAATATTAATTCTAAAAGTAGGTTTTTGGTTTAAAAATCATGACACAACTAATTTATAAATCACAAACCAATACTTTTAATAATTACCTACAATGTACACTAGCAGAATTCATTTCCCAGCAAATTGAAAGCATTTTCATTTCAACTGATTTATGTATTGTTTAAAAATGAAAGTGTACAAATTAGAAAATTAGCAGTTATCACCATAAAATAAGCCAAAAATAATATTTTACATTCTATTTGGCAGTCATCCCAAGCCTAATGCTACAATCCATAATATTCCTATTACAGGAAAGTGAGGTAGGTTTCTTTATATCAGTTATATCTGAAAAGAGTTAACTTTCATTTCTGGACCTCTTAAAGTATGAACTCATGTAGAAGTCAGTCATGACTTGGTTTAACTTTATTTTACTTTGTTCATTTTCGTATTTTATATTCAATAAAGTACTTTCACAAGGACCCAATTATAACAGAACCATAGATATATGGAATTAAACAGGCATTCAAGTATCAAGTGCCATAGCGAAGCCACAAGTTAGCAATTAGTACCAAGTGGGTCCTTTGTGCAGAGAACTAGAAAAATACAACCTGTAGTAACAGGTTAGTAGCAAAATCCTCCTGGTTCACAAATAGTAGAATTAATGAGTGGTAAGAACGTAGAAATTAATAAAATAGGGGGAAAAACGTGATGTTGAATGGAGAAAGATTTTCTATGTGTAAGACTAATGAAAGAAATAATAAAAGGTTGATAGATTTGGTTCTATGAAACTTTAAAAGATCTGTATATTAAAGGGCAAACAAAAAATTAGTAAGAAAACTACAAATACAACACAGGTTTAATACATTGAATATATGCAGAGTTGTTATAGATCAAGATAGAACACTAAGACTCAAAAAGAAAAATGGGGGAAAAAGTATTAATTGACTAAACATTTGAAAAATGTTTCTGTTCAATAAATAAAATAAATACAAAGGTGTGTGTGTGTGTGTGTGTGTGTGTGTGTATGTTTTAAACAAAATGTGCTCATTAACTATTGAGCTATTGGAAGGAGTGAAAACTGATTTTTTAAAAAAACCTTTAGGAATATGTATCAAGATCCTTTAAAATGTTCACATACTTTTTACCTAGTTATTTTATTCCTGAGGATTTCTTAAGGAAACAATCCACAAGACAACATTTTACGCAATACATGTTCATCACGATATTACCTAGAATTGAAAGGAACGGTAAACAACCTAAATGCTCCTGAATTATATAAATTATGCGATATCCACATAATGGAATATTATATTATATTCATTAAAATTATGTTCAAAGTGTTTTAATTACCTGAGAGAATACAACATAATGTGAAGTTTAAAAAAACTGTATGTGTAATACGAGCTCAGCAATGTAAGAAGCAAATAAAACTAACAATAGCATGTACATGGATGTGGAGAATACCACCAGCATGTAGGATCTCAGAATTGGTAATGCGAATAGTGATTGTTACCTTTCCCTTTGCACTGTACTGGATATCCCAGGTTTTCTACGGGCACTAAGAAGATGGGGTCTCTACCAGCTCAGTGACTAGCACTGTGCTTGACACACAGTAGGAACTTAGAAATACCTGTTGGTTAAATTTAAAGCAAAAGCAAATAAAATAAACATTTTATAGAAATATGAATAAACACGCACATACATATGTACACACATATAAATATACCACAGTAACAATATTAAAAAATTAAAAAGAGAAGTTAAGTGTTCTGCATCTATGCTTATGCTCACAAGTATGGGAAAAGTCAGGGTAGTACAAGTACAGCAGGTAAGATAAACAAGAACAAAATATCCAAAAACTTGCCAAAAAAATTTTATAAGAGTGAAACCAGAGGATGTTGTACTTTGTGAACTGTTATCTTTTTCTTACCAATATACAAATGAACAAACGAAAGTCCTCACTAGTTCTTTATGCAGGTCACCTGTGCGGAGTTTGACTCAAAAACGCCAAGAACACCTCATGCTTCACAGTGAGGGTAACTGATAAGGAGCTAAAGACTTAAAGCAATAGAAAAAGATCATCTGTTCTCACTAGCCTACATCAGAAAAGCAAATACAATTTTTTAACTTTATTTTTTATGTTAATATTTTTTATTTTTAAGCCTCTTATGTTTAAATTACACAGCTTTCTTTAAGGTCAGTGACTTTAAATTCAATATCATGTGTGCAAAGAAAGCAGTAATATTGTTTAAAAAGAAATGAGGCATCTAAACTTCCTGAAGTTAATGTTTGAAGGTTTCAGCACAGCAAAGCCAAGGTTATATTGATAACTAATATCAAGAGACATTAATTTGTTTAGAAAAAATTCAGTATCTTAAATAGAAGAACTCTCCAAACTACCTTTGCTGAACAGAAACAACATATCAGTACGTGTTCCTACAAACAAAGAGTAGATTCCACAGTTCATAAATATTAGGGGAGAACACTTTTTTCCCAGTTTCATATTCATTCTTGGTACACATGAAGAAACTGAACAGAATATTCCATTCAGATAGGCCAAAGCTCACAAACCCCAACCTGAGAAATATAAAAGACAACCACAGCCATCTTTTGAATTTCCAGTGGATATTAAATGATTGGTTCAAGCATGTGATATGTCAATCTCCAGCATTTCTACTACTAACAAGATTAAAAGCTCAAATTCTTCAATTAATAGATTGTCTCTGATGACTTATTACTTTATAAACAATACTTTGTCATGGCTTCATTTTAAGAAAGCTGGTAAGAACTGTGTTTATTCTAAAAATCAATAATTCTACACTAAAAACTAGCTTACATACATTTTGATATTTACTTTCAACATGAAAAAAAAATCCATATGATATAGGGGAGCCCTAAGCAATGCAATGTTATGTTTGAAGCACAAAGATTTGTGTAGACTAAGAATAAAAGGCTCTCTCCCAACATACACATTTGTGGTATATTTTCCCTCATCTCAGAATACCAATTCATGGGCTGCTCAAAGTATACTGGTAGCATTTTCCAGGGGGGAAAAAATGCCATGAAAAACAAAACATGTCTTTCCTATCTTGATGTCCAACTTAAAAACATTCAAACTAATACCCCATTTGGTCATCTGAGGGGTAATGGGGGAACAGAAGAGAGGGGAAAAAAAGAACACGGAAGAAAACAATTTTTTTCCTTCCTCTGTCATTACTGCTTTTAACCTAGTATGTCTCAAAGTGTTTAGCTCCACAGTAATGGGAGGAGGTGAAAAATATAGACACACTGAAAGAACAAATTCCCTCAGAATATTTTAGGGTTTCTAATGCAAAGCTCACTGTAGAATTACAGAAACACACAAATTGAAAATAGATTCTTATAACTTAGTCATGACGTAAGATGAACAATCTTTCCTTATAATAGACGTCAGCTACATCTCCCCCTGCTGCCAAAATAAAAACAAAAACCAGATTACTACTTGACTTTTAAAAAATATATTTTCCCAATGGAAAGAAAATGAAAGAAAACATATTCATTGTTAGAAGAGGGCATTTCCATGGGGGGGATTTTGCTCTCTCAGGTTACATGTGGCAGTATCTGGAAACATCGGTGGTCAGAACTGAGGGTGTGCTCTTGGCCTCCAGCAGGTAGCAGCCAGGGGCCAGAGATGCTCTAGACATCGCACAATGTGGCAGCCCACCACAACAAAGAATTATCTGGCCCAAATGCCACAGTCCTGAGGCTGAAAACCTGATTTAGAAGTACCTTTGACACTGAAATGCAGGGGCTGGCCAGTTAGCTCAGTTGGTTAGAGTGTGGTTTTGGTAACACCAAGGTCAAAGGTTCGAATCACCATACTGACCAGCTGCCAAACAAAAGACATTTAAATGCAAGGATTTATAATCACCTTAGTTCAAAGCAGGTAAGGAAGTCTCCCAGGCTCTCTGCCCTTCCCACAGACTGATGTATGTGATGATTCTACTCTCACTCTCGGGTGCAAAAACTGCTGCAAGAGGAGAATTCTCCATCGAATAACTTATAAACTTAAAAGAAACACAGTGATTGAGAAAATACATTTGTAAATAAACTTTAAAAGTTTTCCTTTAACTTTAGCTAACATAAGAATGATAACCTATTACATGAAGATAATACCAATAATATACTATACATTTTGTTGTAATAACAGGTATGGTACAATTAATTTGTACTGATTCTTGCTTACTAAAAATCTTTCAAGATCTGTTTTTCCTCAGAGTTTTAATTAGATGCCTTGGAATAACTAAATTTATTCTTTAATTAATAATATTTCTTAGACACTTCTTCTGCGAAACATCCTAAAGCCTAGGGAAAGGACCGGGGACACAGCAGTGAAAACTGCCACTCTTGAGGAGCTTATGTCCTAGCAGGAGAGAGCAAGAACATGCAAGTCAATAAAGGATATAGAGGCCAGACAGTGGGAAGAGCCATCCAGAAAATTAAAATATGTTAATACGGTCAAGAGCAGCTAGTTAGCTACTTTCAACTGATTGATCATGGAAGTCCTCTCCGTGAAGAGGTCACCTAAATGCCAAGGAGGAATCAGCTACACAAAGAAAGGACACTCCAGACAGAGGGAAGAGCAAGTAGAAAGAACCTAAAACATGAACCCATTTAGCATGTCCAGGTCAGAGAGAGCCAGTGTGGCTGGAGGGAGAGGGGAGATGACATGGTGTAGGAGAGACAGATGGATGTCGGACTGGGAGGAAGCTTTGAGGAGCCTGGGTAACCGAGTTGGATTTATTTATTTATGTATTTATTTTGGCAGCTGGCCAGTACAGGGATCAAAACTTGGACCATGGTGTTATCAGCACCATGCTCTAACCAACTAAGCTAACAAGCCAGCCCTTTGGGGTTGGATCTTAAGAGCTATATGAAGCGGTTGTGGGGTTCCATATTCTCATCTCATGACATGACACAGGCGGAAATGAAAATGTCTTGCATTAAGATGGCATCAGCAGAGATGAAGAAAGTAGACAGAACTGGGTATTTTTGGAGGTAGAGAAAACAAGGCAGACTGATGGATCAGACGTGGTTTAAAAACACAAATGATGGATTTAGAAAGAGATAAATCAAGGATAACTCCTGAATGTTTAGCTTGAGCAATTGGATAGAGGATTCTTCCAAGGAAGTGGGAGAGAAGCAGGTTTAAGGACTATAATGAGGGTGACAAGCCATCCTGGTTTGCCTGGGACTGAGGGGTTTCCTAGAATGGGGGACTTCCAGTGTTAAAACCAAGAAAGTACCAGCAAACCAGGATGAGCTGGACATAAAAGTCTTTGTTGACCATACTGAATGAATGATGTCTAGAGGACATCTATGTGGAGATAGGAAAAAGACAGTTCCAAGGCTAAAGAAAGTCTGAGCTGGAGATACAGAATTGGGAATCACAGAGGCATTTAGACAATATTTAAAGTTGTGAAACTAGGTGATATCACTTAGGAGAGAAGAGAAGACAACCCAGAACAGAGCTGGTATTTCTCTTTCTCCCAGATAATACACTTACAGATGTCTGCTACAGTCTGGCTCTCCATCTACCTAGCCACTGCCCTTCAGACTTAAGACTCCATGTTTTGACTTTCACTTCCCAGACCTCACCAGAAAATCAGAAACACAAGGTAAAATGCACATTTCAGATGTTCTGAGTTACCGAATTTAAGCTTCTTTGCTTAAAACTTCAGCTCTGACTACCCCACATCATACTCTTTCTGAGCTCCTCTCCCAAGAGCTACAGAGCAAGCCTGCTGTACCAAACAGGTTTATTGCCCATCATTCCTTTTGTCTTGCCCAAAGCTTGACTGCAAAGAAATACCACTACTGCTACAGCCAAATGTTTGGCCTCATTCTTCCTATTCCCAATCCCACTTCTGCCTTTCTCTAATTATCTTCAATAAGCATGACCCTTAACTTCCACAATCAACAAGCAATCTCTCACAACTGAGGAAAAGGAATACAGAAGACAAAACACAGTACACAAAAACTCTGAGGGCGAGTTTCAGTTGAGAGGGGCCCGCTGTTCAGCACATTAGTCTCTTTGAAAGAATTCCCAACACCCTTGGCTGCAACTTAACTGGGTACATTGGTATTCACAAAAAGGAACAATTACCAGAGTGACTCAACAGATGGCCCATTGAAACTATGGGATTAATACAATCTGTCTGGTGACCTATCCCAAGTAACTAAATAGAAACCTCCCATTTGGTCAATTTGTGATTGAAATGATCAAATGTTTACACAGACCTTCAAATCTATCTCTGTCCAGCCAATCTAGGCAGAGATAACAAGAGAATAAATAAAATGTCAGAAATAATGAAAAGAACTCTTGGGGTTTGGAGGGGCTGTCTGCAGAATTACCTGGCTTACATGTGGGACAGCTCATCCTCTGTGAGGACAAGAAGTACCAGAGTATTAAAAAAAACAAGAAAACAAACAAAAAAAAACTCCCACTGGAGAAGACTCTCCCCTAAAAGATGATAATAAGATAACCAAAATGGTAGAATTTCAGAGAGAAGAGAAAGAAGCAATTAATAGGAATAAATTGTGTGAAGTAAATCCCAATCTACTAATAAATGGGCCTTCCATTGTGGGGGCCTCTGGAAGGCCATGGGAGAAACAGAGGTTACCCTGGAAAAAGGCGTTCCAAATCTTTTTCCAGCACTCAAAAACACTCAAATGCTGAATCATTTTGAACTCTTCTTAAGTTTAATAAAAGTGAAGTATTTTTAATCATGTGTAAGAAAAAAAAAAACAGAAAAAGCAGGCTTAGGTTTAAAATTAGAAACAGTTACAACCTCTGAAGGATAAGGTTCAATTGCTCATGATCAAATTAATAAATTGATCATGATTAAGCAATATCTCATCATGTAAGCATGACTTTTCATTTCACTTTTATAGTGAACACCAAATTTTTATTTATAATTAAGAACATTATAAATGTAAACATCCTCACGGAAATTACACTAATACACTGAAATTCTTCTGTTGACTGAATGTTGATAACTGCTTTTATTTTTTTAGTATAATTTCTATTTTATTTTTTTCCAGAGAATAGTTTTTCTTCAGTCCTTAAGAATCCAGCTCCTTACACAGGCTTTGGTGGAGGTAATGGGGCAGCACCTGCGGCTCTAAATAGTGGTTGGGGGTGTTTGGTCCTTCCAGGCCTGACTACATTGCTGTGAAAGGCACAACTCACCCGGCAGTGTAGCTTCTCATACAATTTGGGAAGCACACAGGCAGCGGAGACACTCGCTTCAGAAATGTCCCTGATGGCTGCAGCCTCTACTATGTTTCGAATGACAAACTTCTTAATGGCCTTGTCCTTGGGCACGCACTGGGCACAGTTCGTGCAGTGAATAGGTTGCATGTGGCCGCAGCCCTTTTTGACAAGACTGTTGTTCCCTCTCTTCTTTGTCATCTGGGAAGCGAGGACTCAAAGAGATAACTGCGTTTTTATGGTACCTAAAACATACAAGGGCACTTCGTAAAGTTTCGTGGAATTAAAAGGTAGTATGACTCTTTTCATGAACTTTTTGAAGTACCCTCATATTCTTGCATATTGATTTTATCTGATACATAAATATCTTCTATTATCACCACATTCCTCGCCATAAAGATATAAATAAAAAATCTATTGGTTATAAAAGACAATCTCTTTATCTTTCAGAGTTATTTCAGATTTTGTAAATGACAGAAATTTAGTGAATAAAATGCTGATAGCAGACTTTTCATTACATAATTGGGTTTACAAACTTTTGACCTTATACTTAAGGACAATAAAGCTATATGGACTCATTTTGTGGATACTAAGTAGCATACGTTTGCCTGAAACAAGAACTACATAATTCAATTTGTATGTTTAGTTGCTTCCTCTCCATTTGAATGAAATCGCTAGACAATGCTTAGTGTATCTATTACATTTGCAATAAGACATTGTTCATAGCTTTATAATTTAATTATCAGAAAATAATCAATCCTTCGTTGGTACCTCTTCAAAAAAATGTGTTCCGTGATGTAATTACAGCTTTACAAGAACAAGCAGAGCTATTTAAGAAGAGACACAATCTGACAAAGACAGAGCAACAGACATTGTTTGGTGAAGAAGTAGAATGAAAAACCCCAGGCAGGAATCTAGAAGGGCAGCTCATAAGCATTTTCTAAACAAGGAAAGCCAGAGTTGCTCTGCATGCATTAACAAGACAGAGAGCCATCCTACTGTCCAGCAGCCCTCCAGAGGAGTGTCTCAACAAAGAATTATTCTGGAAAATTAACACATTCCAAAATCATTTCCATAATTAATTTTTAAAAATCCATACAGTAATGAAATATAAGACATGTATGAACAACAACAAAAAAGTTTTCAATGAGTTCACTCACTCAAAACATTTTTTGAGATGCAAATGTGTAAATTCTACAGAGTTTCTAAAGATAAAGACAAACAAGTTACTATCAGAGAAAGCTAAAGAGCTATCAGGGGAATTCTTCACACAAAAGTCACTTAGGACACAACAGTATAATTCTGACAATGCTGGATTTGAAAACTGCCCAGAGAGATGGCATGGAAAATACTGAGAATACGTATAATCACACGTGGAGGGGAAAAAGAAAGCCAATCCCTAATTTGGGGCAAATGCACATGAAGAAGAAAGAAAAGCAGTATAATCATCTCCTCTTACAGACCTTTACTCTGACCTCCACCAGACCAGGTGAGATGTCCATCCCGTCCAGGGAATTCCAAGGGACCATCCATTCCTACAACCTATACAGGTTTATAAGAACCATCAGACACCAAAACAGACACTAAAAACAGTCACATGGTACCTGTTCAATAAATATTTGATAATTCAAAGTTCATTAAGAATAAATGTAAAAGGAGAGAAGCCAGTAAAAGAGAAGAACCTATTTTCACAGAAGTAGAAGAACCAAAAAAAAAAAAAGTCATTCCTTGGGAAAGGAGGCAGAAAACGGAGAAAAAATGGGGGTAATGCAATAATGTCACAACTAAAGGAAAGCCCAAGGAATATGTAGATTGAACATGGTGGACTTGGAAATTAGGAGATCACAATATTACAGGCTTTAAGAGCAGAAGCCACAGTGTAAAAACCTTAGGTATGAGACTTAACAGTGAAACACTGAATACTTTTTTCCTGAGATCAAGAATAAGGCAAGGATGACCGTTCTCACCACTTCCAGTTAGCACTGTACTCAAAGTTTTAGATAGTTCAGTAAGGCCAGAAAAAGAAATTTAAAAAGATATAGAGATGGGAAGGGGGCTGGCCAGTTAGCTCAGTTGGTTAGACTGTGGTGTTGATAACACCAAGGTCAAGTGTTCGGATCCTCGTACCAGCCAGCCACCCCTTCCTCCAAAAAAAAAAAAGAAAGTTTGTAGAAGGATGGGAAAGAAAGAAGTGAAATTGTCATTATTCAAACACATCAATCATGATTATGTATGTCAATAACCTTATAAAATACACATACATACAATATTAGCACTAACAAATAAATTTAGGTTTGCAGGATATCAGGTCGATATAAAAGTAGCAGTTGTATGTCTGTATACTAGCAAGCGAACAACAAAATGAAACAAAAACAATATGTACGAGAGCATAAAAATCAAGTATATCTAATAAAAATCTAACACATATATAATGAAAGATGTGCAAAAACTCTATACTGAAAACTACAAAACACTGTTGAAAGAAATTAAGTGGAGAGGTTCGTGAATGGGAAGGTTCAATATTATTAAAATGTCCATTCTCCACAAATTGAAAAATAGGATCAATGAAATGCCAGTCAAAATTCAGCAGGCTTTTATGGGGGGGAAAAATGACAAGTTGATTTTAAAATTTATATGAAAATGCAAAAGCTCTACAATATCCAAAGGAACTTAAAAATAATGAAGCTGGAGGACTTAATTACCTGAATTCAAGACTTTTTAGAAAGCCACTGTACTCAAGACAGTTTATGATCAGCATAAGAATGGACCAAGAGACCAGTGAAACAGAAGAGACTCAAACATACACTGTCAATTGATTTTCAACCAAGACACCAACTCGGTTAATGGGAAAAGAAAAGTCTTTTCAACAAATGGTACTAGATATACATACAAAAAAAAGTAAACCATAGGTACCTCATTTCATGCAAGAAAATGTTAGAGATGGGTTACCAACCTATATGCAAAAGATAAAACCCTAAAAGCTTCTTGAAGTAAACACAGGAAAATATCTTTCTAATACTGGATAAGCCAAGATTTATTAGATAACATACAGTAAAGCACTAACCATGAAAATATTGATAAATTAGTCTTAGAATTAAACTTTCTGCTCATCAAGAGACAATATTAAGAAAATGAATAGGCAAGATACAGACCAGGAAAATATTCATAATATGTATATCATATTCAGAATATATTTTATGTATATATACCTATAAATTATATATACAAATCAACAATAAAAAAACAATAACAATAATAATTTAGGAAAATAGTCAAAATTTGAAAAAAACATTACAGAAAAAGATATTGGTCATACGAGTATGAAAAGCTAATAAGCACATGAAAAGATATATGCTCAAAATCATTAGTCATCAAGAAAAAGCAAATTAAAATCACAATGAGATCCTATTTAACATCCACCAAAATGGCTAAAATTTTCTCAAAAACTGACGATACCAAATGATGGCGATAAATATGGAGCAACTAGAATCCTCACAAATTGCTGGTGCAACCATAAAATGGCACAACCACTTTGGAAAAACAGCTGGGCAGTTTCTTATATAGTGAAATATACATTTACTCTGTGACCCAACAATTCTATTCCTAGGAATTGCCCAAGAGAAATAAAACATATGCCCACAAAATGACTTGTACAAGAACGGTTACGGAAACCTTACTCATAAGTCAATAATCAGAAACAACCCAAATCTTAAGAACACTTGACATCTATGCATTTTATTGAATGTATATTATATCTAACTAGGAATTGCCCAAGAGAAATAAAACATATGCCCACAAAATGACTTGTACAAGAACGGTTATGGAAACCTTACTCATAAGTCAATAATCAGAAACAACCCAAATCTTAAGAACACTTGACATCTATGCATTTTATTGAATGTATATTATATCTAATTTTTTTTTTTAATCCTTAAGAAGAAAGCGTAAAGATATAATAGAGTGATGGGGCAATCCTCCCCCATTCCCATTTTTTTTATTCTCCCCATACTGGAAGCAAGAAGAGAGAGAATGGGAAAGATCTGAGAGGGAGTGGGAGAGGCTGTGCTGGAGAGCATGAGAGCTGAAGGATGTCTACAGAAGTGTCACGAAGAGATGAGAGGGAGGAGAGAATGTGAGATAGTAGGTGCTCGGTTTCCCGGAGCTCAAGTTTCAGGAAGCTCAAGTTTCAGGACGAACCTCTGGGTTTCATGCCACTCCTTGAGCTCTCAGGCTCCTCCTCTGGGCCCTCTCCTTGAGAGGGAGGAGAGAATGTGAGATAGTAGGTGCTCGGTTTCCCGGAGCTCAAGTTTCAGGACGAACCTCTGGGTTTCATGCCACTCCTTGAGCTCTCAGGCTCCTCCTCTGGGCCCTCTCCCAGAGGAAAGCTACTGTTGCCTGTTAGATCTATTTTCAGTACCAACATGGGTAAAATGAGACTACCAGGGTCTGGCCTATGCAAATCTAGTCGCAGGGCATGCTCAGTAGAGAGGGGTTATATAACCCTGGTAGCCAGGCATGCTCAGTAAAGTGGAGTTTACCCTCTGAATTACCTTCCACTAGAGGTGCTAGAGAACACAGAATGTTCTTGAATATGCCTAATACATGTAACAGGATTTGACCAATGAACATACTCCAAGAAGAGACCAACTGAGCATGTGCAAGACTGTTACATATCTGGGAGCCACCCCCTTAATTGAATATTCATGAGACAAAGAAACTATAAAAGCCAAATCTCAGCAGAAGGCAGGACTGTTGCTCACTCTCTCCTGCAGCCAGCCTGCACTCTGTCTATGGAATGTATATTTCTTTCTTTTTGTATCAAACGTATGTTCAACAAGCAGCTGCTCATTCTCCTGAGCCAGCCTGCACTATGTACTGAACTTTAAGTATGTATTTCTTGCTTTTGTGTTAAACTTGGTGCGAACCCTGCTCAGTCTCTGGAGCTATGCTGCACTCTCTCTGTGAAGTCTGTGTATCTCTTATTCATTATATTAAATGTGTTCTTACTTTCTGCTGCGAGTCTGCTCTTTAATTCTTTCCTGTGGTGGAGTCAAGAACCCGGTAAGAGGATGCATTGGGTTGAAGCTGACTATTGGGCCTCCTTGAGCCTACCTCCAACATCAAATGGAATGACGTGACTAAAGGAGCCACATCCCAGAGAAGGCGAGAGGGACTGAGACAGAGAGAAGGGAGAGGTTAACTACGGAAAGCAGTAGGACTTCATAAGGGATGTAAAAGTACGGACTTAAGGATAGAGAACAGAAGAAATGAAGGAGTCGGGGTACTGGCAAGTAGGTTTATTCTCCAGCAGGTTGGCTCCACAGGATTGCCATAAAGCTGTCTTTGATTCCTCTCTCTCCCTTAACTGTATAGTCAATCAATTACTACTAATCCTCAGGTGTTTTTAATTCTTTTGTACCATCCAATGAAAAACGTATTGAACGGAGAGCCTTGAGTTGTTACTGTGTGATGGCTATAATACTTACCTAAAATAATGAGAACTGGCAAAAGACTAGAGTCTCTCTTTTGAATGATGTATACATTGTGTCAACATAGATTAACTTTTATAGAAAGAAATATGTTTCCTGCTCTTTAAATGACCTGATCTGTTACTTTTAACAAATAACTATGCATTTGGACCTTTAAGTTACTCTTAAAATGGAGATATCATAGATATAACAAACATTAGAATCCTTATATTAGTCAAACATTCTAAATATGCAACACGTCTCTAAGTTAATTTACTCACCTACAGGCAGAACTTAACATTTAATAAACAGTCCAATAAAGGAGCTAATTCACCTCATACAGAGTAGCAAATTATTCTCACCAAAGGTAGAAACAAAAATTATTTTCCATGTAGCATGAACAAATTCTGATTTCCGATTCTTTTCTCCGTATATTTGAGCACTCTTTTGAACACTAGATGATGTCATCGTAATTTCAAACAACTTAATGCCTAAATAACCACCTCTCTTTTGAAGGAGAATTCTAAGAGTTAAAATGTTTTTGTCAAGGTGAATCAAGTATTTCCTTTGCTACTATATATTTTTTCTCATTCAACTAAGACATCACTTCCAAGACAACTGACATAACCGTTGTTAGCCCTAACTATAACACTGAACTTTTTAAAAATCCAAAATTTCTGGGCTAGTTGGTTAGCTCAGTTGGTTAGAGCACAGCCTTGTAACACCAAGGTCAAAGGTTCTGATCTCCACACCGTCCAGCCATCCAAAAAAAAAAATATATATATATACACAAAATTTCTGAAAATAAATCTATGAATCAGTTTTAGTACAGCCTTTCATAGTCTTTTGATAACAATATATATTGGAAAAAACAGACGAGAGCACAGAAATGTCCCTCTAAACAGGCAGTCTTACTACACATGCGATAATCAGCCTTCTTCTTTCACAGGCTGCTGAAAGCAAGCAATTAGTGTTCTGAAACAATTCCAAGAGGATTGTTAATGTGAACTATTGGCCAGCTATGAGGTATGTCAAATCCCCATGATATGGTATTTTTAGAGCTTCCTGTTAGAGTTAACACAGGTTTACTATGAAGCACAGAAAGGCATTTCTAACAAGGAGCTCTGCCAGTGCAGAAGCATTTTTAGGACTGCTTCCAAATGTGAAATGGCCTCATCCCACTGAATGAAAATCTTGCAGCAGAAGCAGCATCTCTTCACCCAGGCTGCTGCTGACTTAATAACAACAAGCTCCACTTTCTAGCTACAGTAATATGTTTAATCACTTGGTTACTTTAAAGGACATCCCTCTTGCCCTCCCTGCCCTCCACCCCTCCACCCTACCCTCCACAAATTATATTTCCTGTAGTCCTCCTGGTCACACATCTCTCCATGAGAACAGTTTTTCACATCAATATGTTCAAATTGAAAAGCCTGAGGGCGAAGAGTTAAATCGCAAAACAAAAAGCAGTGTTCTTAATAAAAGCTCAAAAAAAGGCTACAAGTCCGTTTTTCAGAGAAATAATCCTCTCTCTGAATAAGAAGTTAGATTGAGACTCTCAGAGATAGTAATTACAAAAGCCAGTTATTTTTCATGTGGCCAAGAACTTCATGGTCATTGCTAATAGAATCTTACATGGCCATATATAAAGGACAGTAACTCTTCTATCTGTAAATAACATGAAATACCAACAACTCATTTTAATGTAGTATATGACACATTTATACAATGTAGTTTGCAAATCTGCAAAAGGTCCAAGCAGGTGAAAAAAAACTTTTAAAAGGTAGCCTAATCAAGAAACCAGAACCCCTTTTCCCCAAAGCCAGCCATAGAACCATAGAACCTAAAAATATTACTGTAACTTCCCCCCACCTTTCTGTGTAAGAACTGGCCATAAAGAAATTCTCTGGCCTACCTTATTTGATTATAGTTCATAAGACCCCCCTTTCCAGAGAGGGTCCTGCCTTATACCTGGAAGGAAGGACTGCTGCATGCTGCACTGGGAGGCTGAAAAGAATCTGAACAGATAGGGCTTGCTGGGTTCCCCACGTAGTCTGTTACCACTAGATCAGACCCTTTTTTGTCAAATCATATTTCTACATGGCTGTCCAGGCACCATCAAACCTAAGCATAATGGAAGTTCACTATCCATTGAAGATCTGAGTGTTTGGGTCTTCAACCTGAAGGCTCCTATGTCACATAAAACTATGACCAAATAAATTTTTTTATGGCTTTTCTCCTGTTTGTCTATTGCCAGTTTGTTTTATAGACTTACATCATCTTGCTTTCAGGAGGAAAAGGAAAAGAAAATTTCCTTCACTCCTACAATGTCACATCATCATGGCTGAGAACAGTTAACTGAAATAATTCTAACGAGTGCTGTGCAAGGAAAAGGAAAAAAAAAAAACAAAAAAAACACAGCCCTGTTCTGAACTACCGAACATGACCATGCAAAGTCTAAATGTCCTATGAAGCCACCCATAAGGAACAACCGGGCAGGAAAGATACAATTACTATTTATTAATGATAATATTTTTAAAACAAATAAAAACTTGCTTTCTTAACCATTTAAATTCTAAGATCTCAATGTAATATTAAGACTAAAAACACATTATAATACCAGTGATCAAAATTTGAGCATTTTCCAACAATACAACGTCATAAAATCATTAAAAACTTGGCGATACTTGCCCAATATAATTTAAAATCAGTCTCTCAATGGAAGGAATTGCAATCGCAAAAGTGAAATCCAGCAAACCACTGTTGTATAACCAAAGAATCATTAAAGACAGTGTTGTGTTCTTGCTAACATTAACAGCAGCTGAAACATTCTTTTCAAAATCTTCATTTTCTTCTAAGGGTGGAGTTTCCCAAAGAATTCCAAGCTAAAATCTAAAGGGACACTGCTCCAAAACCTAGTGATACCACAAAATGCAGACTTATTCTAAAACAACTTTTACACTCTTTACTCGGAAGAGAAGGCACAGGACAAAGCTCTCATCATTTGCTCTGTTTACCACAATGGCTTCAGGACAAGAAACCGTGGGGGTCATTACTGGCCAACTTGGTTGAAGTGCATCATTGCTCATGCAGAATGCATCTGTTAAGTGCAGACACTTAAAAGAAGCCCACTGGAAGTTAAGAGGGCTGTGGCATACCAGGTTATTTTGAGCATCTGCGAAAGCAGCAGCAAACAAATGTTCAGTACTATCGAAACACGACAAAGAACAAATACTTTCAGATCCAGGGAGATTCCTGTTTCTTACATGAATCTTTACATTGTGATGATTTGAAAATCGGACAATAACCCAAGTTATTGTAAACTGAAGCATGAGAGATCCTAGGGGGATAATCAAAGAGATCTGAGTTAGCACAGAATTCTACAAGTTTTTCAGAGTAGCACTGGTAAGCTACGTGAAACTGCTATTGACAGGGATGGGGAACAGAAAGAAGAGGCATATCTGACAGAATGTGGCAGGGGACAGATATACCGTATCAAAAATAACTTTTGAAAATACAGGAGGGACTCTGACATTCAATTATCCCTTGATAATTACTACATGCAGCCCTTTGGAGATCTAACTTTTCTCTCTTTCTATCAAGGGAGCAGAGGATATTTTTTTTAAAGTCTATTGTTCTTCTACTCCTATGCAGCTTATTTTATATGATCCCTTCCCTTAAGAAACAAAACTAAATTCACATTTATATAGAGGAACATGCCTGCACAGGAAAATCTCTCCCTAAAAATCAATAGAAACAAAAGTTAACCAGAATAGGCCAGAACCACGCTGCTCCTTCAAGAGGCTCTTTCTTTCCTTCATCCTAGGATGAAACAGTCACAACCACTAGGAATAAATACTTGCAATTAGAAGATATTAAATTTAACACATAACATATATTTATGAGTTTCTGGCTGCCATCACCTTCAGACAGTCCCTCATTAATCACTGGTGTGGGATTTTTTCCTCCCTTTTTAATGCTGTGCTCTGTGTTCTGTGAGAACAGGTTATTTGCCAATGTTAATAATGGCCACTCACGTATGGTAAAATTATAGATGGTATTTGTTTTATATTTATCTGCATTTTCCACATTTTTCACAAGTATGTATTATTTTTGTAAATGTTATTTGTAAAATTTGCTTAGAACAGAGTGTTGCGCCGGCCCAGTGGCGTACTGCTACAGTGTGCCAATTTGTAAAATTTGCTTAGAACAGAGTGTTGCGCCGGCCCAGTGGCGTACTGCTACAGTGTGGCCGCACTGCTACAGTGTGCGCTCCCGCCGAGGGTTCAGATCCCACATACAGACCGGCCGCTCACTGGCTGAGCAAGGTGCAGACGCAACACCGAGGGTTGCGATCCCGTTGCCGGACACGAAAAAAGACAAAAAGGAAAAAAAAAAAAAAAAAAAAAAAAAAA
This sequence comes from Galeopterus variegatus, assembly GCF_000696425.1. Classification (NCBI taxonomy): domain Eukaryota; kingdom Metazoa; phylum Chordata; class Mammalia; order Dermoptera; family Cynocephalidae; genus Galeopterus; species Galeopterus variegatus. The sequence goes on along the minus strand of NW_007727597.1, from coordinate 269,306 downwards.
AGGGGTGT
>NW_007727597.1:241187-268360 GCF_000696425.1 Galeopterus variegatus | reverse complement strand
AAAAAAAAAAAAAAAAAAAAAAAAAAAAAAAAAGAACAGAGTGTTGCAATCAAGAAAATGATATTTTCTTGATGCTTCAAACAAATATGAATGAAAGGATGTTTTTCCAAATAATCCTCAAAATACAATCAAAGGATAAAATTATAGTTAACAATGATAACAGGACCTTGGCCTGAATCTTTACAAGCAACAGTCTCTGTATACATGCAGAGTAGAAGGATGTACACCAATTTCTCCATCTTTAAACTGAGGCAACTGTGTAGTAATACATACAATGGGGACATCATCAAATTTTAGGGATGGGGCCAAATATTCAGACAGAAAGAGAGACAGATGGTCTATCTGCACACACTGTTCAGTGGAGCTTTCCAGATTATAGAGGGGATACCTAATTCCATAAACCAGACTAATTCTATTTAATTGGTTTTAGAAAAAAAAATTTTTTTTTTAAATGAGAGTGGAAAGCTTTCATCAGGGATTAGCATTCATTCAGAAAATTGAAAAGGCATCTGTTACTGGAGGGGATAGCATATAATCAAGCATAAAACTTCTTTAAATATTTTTCCACCATTAAGAACTTTGGATTTCTTGATTGAGGACTTACAGTCACTGCACCCACTAAGAAGAGATATTCACTGCCATGGAATTAATAATTTACACAAAGTAATCTAGAGGCCATAAAGTGATATACAATTCTCCCCACTAAAGGTGAATCTTTCACACTCCTCTGTTTAGGTGTTGACTAATAATCCAATTACTTACGCAATATGCAAACTAAGGGTAACAAGTTTGAGTGATTTGTTTTTGGTACTGAAGCACGGTTTCTTGCCTCTAACTGCAAAAAGTGATTCAGTGAAAGGTTAATTGAGTACTAAGCAAGTCCTTATGACAAACAGGGTCATAGTTCTTAGTAAACAGGCACTCTATAAGCACAGCCTAAATCCCTAATATGAAGGTTGTTGTAATTATAATCAGGGAAAAAGATGTTAACTATCAACCTAATAAGGAATTTTATCAAGGGTATTCACTGACAAGAATCATTTTACCAACCAGTTTCTTAGAAACTCACTCTAAAATCTTTCACTTTAACTCAGCAAATGTGCTAAAAATAATTTTATAATTTGAACATCTGATTTTCCACAACTCCAAAATACATGTCAAGGTTTAACAAAAAACAATGCTTTAGATCAACAGAGACAACTCACTCACATGGATATGCACAGACACAAAACAGTAGTCATGCCTACAAAACACAAAATTACACAGCAAGCTATGACTTTCTTCTATTACTGCCAAAAGACGCATTCCTCTGAGATGCCCACTTACATATATTCCAACATGAAAACATAGACTTATCCACAGATTAAAAAGTCAACTCACATTACAAGTAGAAAATCTGGTGTTTTTGCTACCGAATCTACTTATCCTTTTCTCTTTAGAACAGACACAGTAAGACAGTAAGTGTTAAGAAAGACCCCTAACACACTATCAGAGAAAATCAAAAGAAAAAAACTTATTAAAAGGCTTACTACTCTCTATCTAGGAAAAGTCTTCATTTTATGTCTGTCCCTAAGTGACTTATAAATGTCTTCAACTTCAGAATGAATGTGATTATTTTAAATTTTGCTATAAAACAACTATAACAAAGAAAACTTTTGATCTTTTTAAAAAAAAGAATCGAAACATAGTCAAATTATTTAGTGAACACAAAAAATGACTTTCACCCACTTCGTTCCAGGTATCTAACAGGTCTTAATAAGTCTGTGAACCCATCATTTTGAGACAGGAAAGAAAAGGATATCAAATATCCATTCTAAATATGAGAGACTCTCACCAGTAAGACAAGTTAAAGAGAAGGAAAATAGACACTATATAAGCTTCTAGGATTTCCCTCTGCCTCAGTCATGCTGCGGGGTAAGCCAAGGCTCCACGCAGCAAGACAGCCCCTGCATTTCCTTTCTGAAAGGAACCAGTGACCAGAGCCAGAAGAGAGGCAATAGTTCCTACCTTCCTCACAAAGCAGAGGGTATAAAGCACGCAGGAATCTTCTAAAACAGACATGTGAAATCAGAACTGCTTACAAATGTAAAATATTACACTACTTTTCATTCTCCCTAAGGAAGAAATTTGCTTTCCACAAATGTACGAGTATATTTACCTTCTACAAGACTTTCAGGCTAGCCAGTTAGCTCAGCTGGTTATAGCACAGCCTTGTAACACCAAGGTCAAGGGTTCAGATCCCCATGCCGGTCAGCCACCCCCCCCCCCAAAAAAAGGACCTTTAAACTCAGAGAACAACTCTACAACTCTTCTAATTCCCTCAATCACAGAATAAAGAGTAGAAAATGTTTAGCAGCATTCCGGATAATTTCTGCCAATTTAGATGATTCATGGATTGCTTTCCCAGACTAAATGGTCTATGGCCAGTGCTTTCAAGTCAACAGGGTGCGGAGAGCAAGACCTAATTACAGATCTGAGTCACTGTCTAGAAGCTCCCTCAGCCCAGTGGGCCGTCCCCCACAAAGGCACCATTTCATTTTGAGGTATAAAATCCCAAGTCTACAAAAGTCCCTTTATAGATACACACACACACATACACAAGACACCATTCCACAAGAAACAGAATATCAGTTCACTGAATTGATTTTTCCAAAGAAAATTTCAATAGGATTTTTCTCCTTAAAAACCAAGTCTAACACTGAAGTTTTTAAAACAAGAAGATGAATATGAAACATATTACAGGACTACAACTTCAATATCTTGCATTTCTCATGTCTTTATTTGGCCTGATGTCTGAAACGGCATACTACACTGTCTTGAACACAGTATGCCGCCTGCAAATGGGAAAGAGTAACTGCTCTTTTCATAGGGGCCTTACAGATTCGGTATTTCCATTTGATGGCTAAAACCTTCTAATATTGGTAACATTTAAAATTATGATCCTAGGCCCACAATAGGGAGGAAAAGCTACAGAAAATTACATCTAAATAAAATTCAAAGAAGGACCCATTCTTTTAACAAAAAAAAATGCATGCACTAAGCATAAAAACCTAAAATTCAATTTCAACAAAAGATATTATTTTCCTTCCTGTAACACAGATAATAATATATATGAATTAAGGAGGAAAAAATCTTTTGAGTTTACTTTTTTCTCCCAAACGTTAAACATTTAAACAAAAATGACAACATGAAAAAAAATTATTTTGTTTGTCATAAATCTTTCTCTGACACTTTATCAGTAATTAAGTTCCCAAGTAAAAAGAATTAATGATTTCTGAATATAACTGACTATTGAGTTTTGTGGAGGCAACATTCCAAAAAAAACAAAGGGTAATATGAATCCTTCAGCAATAAAATAATGAGTTTTTTGAATGCAGAAGTTAAATGATTTAAGATACATTTCAGACCAGAACGATACAAAATGATCTCTAAGACCCAATGTTGGATCACAAAGGAAATAACAGTACAATAAAGATTTCCGAGGATGCTCCCAAATGATCAGGGACTATTTCAAGGTACAATTTCACAGTCAGCTCAGTGGAACGGATGTCTCTTCTATAACTACTGCCACCAATATAAAGCAACAAAGTAAAAAACTGGCAAAAGTGTTTCCTTAGAAAGCACTGAAGTAAATTTTGTAGGCATAATGGCTAATAATCACAACATGGAAAAATGCATATATTTACACAGTAAGTTTTCCAAAAGCATGCATTCTGACCACGGGATGGATAAAGCTATTTAAATGAAACAGCAACCACACACCCTGAAAAGCTCATTGATGACACAGTTGGTCTTAAAGTACCCTGCACATTCCAATCCTGTACAGGAGTACAGAAGCAGGTAACGAAAGTAAACTCAATAGCAGACCAAGTACCGGATGAAAGTGCTTCGTACCATAAAATAAAAAGCTGTCAGCATAAGACTCATCAATCATTTGAAATCTAAAACATTTTATTACCGATCACTAGGATGCCTAATAATAGCTCTTTTGACAAGTGTCTAAGAAGAAATTTATAGCATCTTTCAGTGATCCTGAATTTATTCTAAACTCCCTTGTGATTTAAACAACAAAAGCACATGGCATCTACATTTGCATCACAAAGCATACAAAAATCATACAATACATATGTGGTAAAAGCCCAACCAAATGCATGAGAATAAAAACTGAAACCAGGATAATGGTTCCTTCAGGGTAGAGAAAGAGAACTGCTGTCAGGGAGGATTATCTTGGGTTTTTAATTGCTTAATGGAACTGGTAAACATTCGATTTCTCTAGTGTGTTGTAGGAAGGTACATATGAATATCTGTTATGTTACTCCTTTATAGTTTGAATTAGAAGTGTTGGTATAGATCGTTCTAAGAAAACACAAAGAACAGGTCTGCATGTCCAAATGTACATCTATACAAAGGGATGGTTTTATGCCAGTAGTCTAAGAGCCTTTTAAGTGTTCACAGCACAAGTGGGTTGATTAAAAGGCAAAACCTTCTTGGTAAAAAAGAGAGAATCTGAAAGCAATGTATTTTACTCTCATATCTTTGAATACTACATCACTACATGCTAACTACTAAGAGTGAAGAGGATGCCAGTCAACACCAACACACTGCCAGTTTAATTTAACAGTATTATTTTGCCTCACTTTGCAATTACTCCCACATTCTCCAGGGAGTAACTAATGGATTACTAAAAATAAAATGGAGATTAAGTGAATCACTTAGGATGTTTTGGCTCCCAACTCACACTGGCTTAAACAGAAAGGAAATGTATTGGCTCAAATACTTGGACGTCCACAGGAGCGGCAGGCTTCAGGGCTGACTTCCCTGTGATTCTGGACTCTGTGCTCTGCCCTGTGTGCCTCCTTGCTCAGGCTGGAAGCCAGAGACTGCGGCTACACCAGACCTTGCACCAGCAGACAACAACCAGAACAGAATCTTCCTCTAGTCTGCCCTAAGTATGAGAACACTTCTGCCAGAAGCTCCACGCAAACCTACATTGGAGGCTCATTGGCTGGAATAGGATTATGGGACCATCCCTGAAACCATTCCACTGGCTGGGTAACACTCAGCACCGGTTGATGTAACCAGAGTTCATGAGTCAGTCATGGACAAAGGAGGAATGGGATTGCCCCTAATCGGGGCCCAGCCTGGAACTGCAATCAGTTCCTCAGCCCCATAAAATGGGCAGTAGAGGGGATGCGTGATATGGATCCAACCCTAATGCCCACTCTGTTAGTGGAATAGCCTGAGAATTTCTTAGGTAATAGCCTGAGAAATACTGAGTGGATCAAACATGAAATAAGTCACTATCATGAGACTGATATCATGATATTACTCAAAAACCAGATGACCAAATGAACTGATCACTTTCAGAAAAAATTTTAAACATCTTTTATTTCTGTATTTCTATTTCTCCAATTAGAAATTTAAATACAGAGGGCCAACACTGTATAAAGCAGTAGGTCACAGAGAGTATCGCATAGTACTTACTATAGTTGTGTGCCACGGCTGTAGAGATTTAGACAACAAGAGTCCATGACTAATAATGTATAACCTGAAAATAAAAAGAAAAAGAAAAAAAATATTAAAGTACATAAAAAATTTCACTAAAGTAAAAAAATTTCATGATTTTGACAAAAATCTTATCTTTGTTCTGAAAGAGGAAAACCAGCTTTTCTAAGACAAGCAGCTGCACTTAATCTAGACAAGAGAGAAATGTTTGGAGTATTAGAGTATCTCTAAATATTTTCAAGTTAAGATCACCTGCATCTATTGTAGATCTGACTATCAAAAAACAAAACAAACAAAATACATTTTAATCAAGTAATACTGCCCTGGACTACTATTTATAAAACTGAAAGAAAAAAGGAAAAAAAAACCAATTATTAAACAAACTTCAAAAATCATATAGTCTACCCACTACAACACACAACTAACCTATTCAATCCACTGCAAATCAAAGCTAGATAAATCAGCTTCAATTTCTAAATTTCTAAACTCAGAGGTCTGAGGAAACAGTTCTCAATAGGAAAAAATGCACATATCTGACTCAAATATTTGACACTGTATCATTTTACTCAATAAAATCTTTAAATGTTTAGCATACCATGGAATGCCAAACAAACACACCCAAAGAACTAACTGGATACTCTTAAGACCCTGGAATTGCTCTTAATATTCAAAAGTGAAAGATAAGAACTTTGTCCTTGTCCAGACCCCAGGACAAATAACAATACTGCAAATCACACTCCCAATTAAGAGGAACTGAAAAACATAAAAGCTTCAAGATAGTGGAATTTCCCAATAGAAGTGTATTTTGACAAGAATGAGGATAACTGTCTGTGTATCTACTAATATTGTGTCTAATTTCACTTTCCTTACTGTATGTTAGATTAAGCCTTGTTGTTGCATTAGCTATGGTTCATAAAAGTAAAAAAAAACTTTTAAAAACCATTAAAAGAATAAAGGTAGAAGCCTCAGAATAGAAGAAAGTATCTGTAATACATAAACCCATCAAAGGACTCATTCATAACATATAAAGAACTCCTACAAAACAGTAAAAAAAAGGCAGGCCACCCAAACAGGATATTGAAGTGTCCAATAAACACATAAAAAGGTGCTGAACCTCATTCATCACCATGAAAATACAAATTAAAACTTGTAGTTTTAATAAAAACTTGTGGTTTGAGATAAAATTACATACTGATCAAAATGGTTAAAATTTAAAAATCTGACAATACCAAGTCTTGGGGTGAAAATATTAACAAATGGAATACAGCAATACATCAAAAAAAAGATACACCATGGTCAAGTGGGATTCATTCCAGGGATGCAAGGATGGTTCAACATACACAAGTCAATAAATGTGATACACCACATCAACAAAATCAAGGACAAAAATCAAATGATTACCTCAATAGATGCAGAAAAAGCATTTGACAAAATTCAACATCCCTTCATGATAAAGACTCTCAGCAAACTAGGTACAGAAGGAAAGTATCTCAGCACAATAGAAGCCATATATGACATACCCACCGCCAATACCATCCTGAAGGGGAAAAGCATTTAGCTTTTCCCTTAAGAACGGGAACAAGACAAGGATCCCCACTCTCACCACTCCTATGTAAATGTAACATAGTATTGGAAGTACTAGCCAGAGGAATCAGGCAAGAATAAGAAATAAAGGGCATCCATATTAGAAACAATGAAGTCAAACTGTCCCTGTTTGTGGGTGACATGATCCTATATACAGAAAAACCTAAAGACTCTACAAAAAAACTGTTAGAGCTAATAAATGGTATCAGTAAAGCTACAGAACACAAAATCAACATGCAAAAATCAGTACTGTTTTCATACTCCAATAATGAACTAGCAGAAAAAGAAATAAAAATCAAAAAAGAAAGTCCATTTATAACAGTCACCACAAAAAATAAAATACCTAGGAATCAATTTAACCAAGGAGGTGAAAGATCTCTACAATGAGAACTACAAATCACTGCTGAAAGAAATTAAAGAGGACACAAAAAGATGGAAAGATGCTCCATGCTCTTGGGTTTGAAGAATCAACACTGTGAAAATATCCATACTATCCAAAGCAATCTACAGATTCAGTGCAGTCCTCATCAAAATACCAATGACATTCTTCAAAGAAATAGAAAAAACAATCCTAACATTCATATGGAACAACAAAAGACTCTGAATAGCCAAAGCAATCCTGAACAAAAAATAAATAAAGCCAGAGGCATAACACTACCTTACTACAAATTATACTACAAAGCTATAGTAACCAAAACAGCATGGTACTGGCATAAAATCAGACACTCAGACCAATGGAATAGAACAGAGAACCCAAAAATCAACCCACATACTTACAGACAACTGATCTTTGACAAAAGCACCAAGAACATACACTGGGGAAAAAATAGCCTCTTCAATAAATGGTGCTGGGAAAACTGGACATCCATATGTAGAAGAATGGAACTAGGCCCATACTTCTCGTGTACATCAAAGTCAAAATGGATTAAAGACTTAAATATAAGATTTGAAACTATAAAAAGTCCTAAAAGAAAACACAAGGAAGATACTTCAGGAAGTAGGAATGGGCAAAGCTTTTAAGAATAAGACCCCAAAAGCACAGGCAACAAAAGAAAAAATAAACAAATGGGGCTATATCAAACTAAAAAGGTTCTGCAGAGCAGAAGAAACAACAAAGTGAAAAGACAATCTACAGAATGGGAGAAAATATTTGCAAACTATGCATGCATGCAACAAGTGATAAATATCCAGAATATACAAGGAATTCAAACAACTTAACAGTAAAAAAACAAGTAACCTGATTAAAAAATGGGCAAAGGAGCTATATAGGCATTTCTCAAAGGAAGATATACAAATGGCCAACAGACACATGAAAAAATGCTTAACATCACTCAGCATCAGGAAAATGCAAATTAAAACCACACTAAGATACCATTTCTCCCCAGTTAGACTAGCTATTGTCAAAAAGTTGGTAACAACAAATACTGGCAAGGATGCAGAGAAAGAGGAACCCTCCTTCACTGTTGGTGGGACTGTAAATTGGTGCAGCCATTATGGAAATTGGTATGTAGGTTCCCCAAACAACTGCAAATAGAACTGCTATACAATCCAGAATCCATCGCTGGGTTTATACCCAAAGGAATGGAAGTCATCATGTCGAAGGGATACCTACACTCCTATGTTTACTGCAGCTCTACTTACAATACCCAAGAGTTGGAACCAACCTAAATGTCCAGCGATGGACGACTGGACAAGGAAAATGTGGTATATACACACAATAGAACACTACTTTGCCATAAAAAGAATGAAATTCTGCGATTTGTAGCAACATGGATGAACTTAGAGAAAATGATGTTGAGTGAAATAAGGTAGACACAGAAAGAAATACCACATGTCCTCACGTATAAGTGGGAGGTAAAAAAAAATAGAAAGAAAGAAAGAAAAAAAAAAGATGCAACCATCACAGTAATTTGCTGAACTTTCTAAAGGAGAGAACAGAACTGAGGCTGCCAGAGGTGGGAATGTGGGGGTAGAGGGGCTGGTGGTGTTAAGAAATTGGTAAAGTGCCATGAAAAACAATTACATTGTGTAATGCTGAATATACTAATTATCCTGATTTCAGTATTACATATTACACACAAGTATTGATATTCAATGCTGTACCCCACAGATATGTACAATCAATTATGTTTCAATAAAAAAAAAAAAGCCATAGACATCATGGGTCTGGCTGTGTTCCAATAAAACTCTATTTTCAAAAACAGACAGCCAGTCCAGGCTGTAGTTTTGCTTGATATACAGCAATGGATATAAATGAACTATAATAAATACTAAAATGAACTAAATAAATTCATCACTGTGAATCTTACAAATACGTTGAGACAAAGAATTTAGACACGAGAGAAAATACTGTGTGATTCCATTTTATAAAGTCCAAAAATAGGTAAAAAATGTAAGTAAGGATAGTAGTTACTTTTGAGTGTAGGGGGTGGGGTAGAGACTGGGAGACGGGGGAGGGGGGTGGAAGGCTAGTAATGTTGGATTTCCTGATTTGAGTGGTTGTTTCATGGTTATGTTCAATTTGGGGAAATTCATCAAGGTACTCACTTATGATGCAGTTGTCTTCACTTCGAATAAGAAAGTAAAACATTTTAATAATTTTTATGAATAAAGAATATGGGCCACATTATTAAATGGATACTTTTGCACAGCTCAGTATCTCTGGACATCAATCACTGATGAATGGCAAGCCTTGTGCGCTCACAAGGCAGGTTCCTGCAACACCCCCACTACCGCCACTGTTCCTTACAGTGTAATGTCTGCGTTGCAATTAAACTCTTTAGAACTTGGGAAATGAGCTATGATTAGACAGAACACACAGGCATGGCAGAAGGTGAATGCAAGACAAAGGCAGAAAGGAAAGTAACAGATGGATGAATGCAGGGGCTTATTTCTACTAATCTGCTGAATAATCTGTACAAAATAGAGAGTAACATAAGTAGCTCAGAGACACAATTTGGAAGGTCACTGAACTTGCCTTTTGGATAAAAATAATGACAATTTTAAAGCTTACAGAGGCTCTTAAAAGACTGCTGATGGGATTTATTTCCATTACAACAAGTTCTTCCAATCTATGGACAAGAAGTTTCAGCTTTTCAAGTGAAGAAGTAAACCTGACAGATAATATAGTCTTGATTTTCTAGGCCTGCATGTTTTCCACAATTTCTATACCTTGGTTTCTTCTTATCACAAAACACGGTACACTAAATTTTACCATACTTAATTTTAACTAGATGCTGTAACTTGCTGGGGATTGCAGGAAGTCATTAAGTTACCAAGGTGGTGCGCAAATACATTAGGAGAGGAGAGACTGTGAAAAACCCAAAATCATGGACATCACATTGTAGGGATTTACATTCTAGTACAGTCATGCATTGCTTAATGCTGGGGATACATTCTGAGAAATGCACTGCTGTGTGATCATCATAGAGTGTACTTACACAAACCCAGATAGTATAGCCTACTATACACCTAGGCTATATGGTATAGCCATTATGATCTTATGCGACCACCATTGTATATGCAGTCCCTCATTAACTGAAATGCCGCAGCACGGGCTTATATTGTGAGTGAAATGAAAAGAGGAGTAGAGGAAAAAAAGTAAAAAGGATTGAAGTCTATTCACTATATAGTACAACTGACATGTGCAAGAAACTGGACTAGATGCTGGAAATGCAAAGATAAAGCCTCTGTCTTAAAGGAATTCACAATACAGAGAAGCTGGCAAGCCTATGCATCAATAATTTAAATTAAATGTCATAAAACTTACGAAACACGCACAGGTGCTTAGGAACTATGAATTAATAGGAGAGAATTACTAAATTGGGGGAGTGAAACCCAAGTGGGAAGAGGAAAAGGAAGGAAGTCATTTCATAGAGCCAAGAGTAGAAATTGGTTTTGAATGATTACAGAGGGGCAAGGTAAGAAGGGGAACAGAAGCATCATTCTAGGCAGAGGGAGACAATGTGCAAAGGCATGGAGGCATAAATGAGTCAGCCAGTCAGTCAGGCTGAGGAATAACGGGAAAATCAAGGCAGCCAGAATATGGTGTTCAAGGACAAGAAAAACTGAGATGATGGGGGGAGACTTGTCAATTACACTAAAGTTTTAATTTTACATCTTACAAGCATTATGGAGCCATGGGGGTGGAAATTGAGGGAATGAGAAGAGAATACAGGGAATAGAGGGGGAGCAGCATGTATCCAAATATATCTTTTTGTATAGTTTTGACATTTAAAACCATGGTAATATTTCAAAAAATAAAAAAGCAAGGAATTAAAATCAACCAGTATGTCCTAGGAACATAAAATGAAACAAAGAGTAACAGATAAACTGTATTACAAATACATAACATAACCATACTGATGGGAATGCAGAAGAAAAGAATTAACCACTCTGGAAACCAATATGTTCACTATATACACTGAGGCAAGAGACAAACAAATAAAGGGGAAAGGCTAAAATGAACTCTGTGGTGTTAGACTTGAATCAGAGGTATCTCTATGAGCTCATAGTTTTTAATATTTTTCATCAGATAGATGAACAGGCACAGATAGATACAGGCAGATATAAATAGATATAGATATGTGTATACACACATATATTTCCTAACTCTGTCCTCTGAGATAGCCTAGGAGCAATGACACCCCAGTAGCTATGAGCACAACTATCCCCCAGATATGGATTTTTAAATACCACTCTTCAATTAAAAAACAAACAAACAAAAAAAACCCAGGACTACTTGGAGAAATGTCTGGCTGCAAAACTGAGACAGGGAAAGTACAAGATGAACCTGGAACATCTTGTGATGCCAAAAAGTAAGAAAATGTTCAAAAAAGATGGGACTTATTGGAAGGACACTGAAACCAAACTGAAAGGGCCAAATTTGGGAGAATTTAAATAATAAAATTAAAAATTATATTAATAGATTTATAACCATAGGATAAAACAAATTATTCATTGAGTCCACACTGAAAAAAAATAAATAACTCAGTGCACAAGTAAATATAAGAGAAGACCAAGCTCTTACTTATAGGATAATTTCAATTAATAAATGGAGAAAAAAAGTATAGAAATAGAAAAACCACCATTTGACAAACACCACAGATTAAAGGAGAAAAGGAGACATAACTAAATGTAATGTGTAATCCTAGATTGGACCATGGTCCAGACAAAAGACATTACTGAAGCAGCAGACAAAATAATACAGTGTAGAGATTAGTAACAGTATAGTATCAATGTTAATTTCCTGATTTTGATAATTTTACCATAGTTACATAAGATATTGATATTTGGGGAAAGTGGGTGAAGGGTATATGGAAATTCTTTGACCTATCAGTATAGTATCAATGTTAATTTCCTGATTTTGATAATTTTACCATAGTTACATAAGATATTAATATTTGGGGAAAGTGGGTGAAGGGTATATGGAAATTCTTTGACCTACTTTGCAACTTTTTAAATAAATTCTTAGATTATTTCAAAATGAAAAGTTAAAAAAAAAAGAAAGACATGCATAGATGAGAGATTGTGAGTCATTATTTTCTTAATCCAAAATCTGTTTGCAGGCCTTTTTCTCTCTATGTCAAATATTAAAGGTGATATGCCTCTCTACCACATAGTCAGGCTGCAAATTTTCCAAATTTTTACGCTCTCCTTCCCTTTTAATTATACATTCTGGCTTTATGTCATGCCTTTTTGCCGTAAGTCAGCACAGGCTGTTGCAAGGAGTCATGCAGCTTCCTGAATGTTTTGCTGCTTAGAAATTTCTTCAGCCAAATACTCTGGGTCAACACCTTTAAATTTCACATTCCATAAAACATTTGGGCATGAACAGAATGCAGCTAGGTTCTTTGCCAGTTCATAACAAAGATGATCTTTGCCCCAGTTTCCAGTAATTTCCTTCTCATTTACATCTGAGATCTCCTCAGGATAGCCTTTACTATCCATATTTCTGTCAGCATTCTGCTCACCACCATCTAACCAGTGTTTAAGAAGTTCCAAAATTTTCCTGGTTTTCTTGTCTTCTAAACTACCACTAGCAACTAGGCTTTTTCTAGCTTGTTCCTCCAAATTCCTCCAGCCTCTCCTCAACACCCAGTTCCAAAACCATTTAGTTTGTTATCTAAGAAAACTCTTAAATATGCATATATCTGTAAATGAGAAGCTTAAAAATAACGAACCAAAAGAGAACTGTAAATAAACAAACAGAACTGAAAAAGAGCTAGATAAAAGTTTAGAAATTAAAAATATGATAACTGAAGTTTAAAAAGAAAATTCATTAGGTAGATAAATTACAGATTGAACACAGATGAAGAGTGGATCGGTGAACTGGAAGATAGATCTAAAAAATGTATCCAGAAAGTTGTTCCCAAATAAAGAAATGCGACCATGAAAGAAAGATTAAGAGGGATGAATGACAGAGTGAATAAACTTAACATCTACCTAAAAGCAGTACTAGACAAAGACAATGAAGAGACCCACTATTGTAAATGACACCAATCCTTGAATCCACAAAAGCCAATAAGTAACAAGCAAGACGGAAAAAAATCAAGGCTGAGAGACGTCAGAGTAAAACTGCAGACTACCAAATAAAAAGCAATTTAAAAAGCAACGGAGAGAAAAGAGAATCACCTACAAATGAATACCAACTCTGGTGATGGCTGATTCCCCAACAGCAACAATGAAAGCCAGAAGAGAGGCCTACTATCCTCAATGAACTAAGAGAGATAACTATCAAACCTGAATTCTATAGCTAGTGACAATTCCTTCTAGAACAATACACATTTTCGGCAAACAAAAATGAGAGCTTACCAACTATAATAGTCCGTTTTTGTTGCTTATAACAAAGTACACTGAACTGGGTGATTTATAAAGAAAACGAAATTTATTGCTTACAGTTTCTGAGGCTGAGAAGTCCAAAGTCCATCTGGTGGTGGCAACAGTAATCCAACGGTCTCACATTGCAAGATGGTGGAAGTAGAGAGAGCATGACAGAGCAAAAGGCGGACTCTCTTCTTTTAAAGCCCTCAGAACCGTGCCCCATGACCACCATTTTTAACCCATTCACTATGGCATGATCCTACAATCCAATCACCTCTTCAAGGCTCCAGCTTTCAATTACCAATAATAGGATTTCCCACCCTCTTAATAGTCACAGTGGGGGCTAAGTTTCTAATATATAAAACCTGGGGACACAATTCAAGCTTCAGGGAGTTTTGGGGGGACATAATTCAATCCACTACACCAACAGCACAGTCTAAATTATAAAGGGGATGACTTCTCTGCAGCAGGAAAATGTTCCCAGATGGAAGATCTGAAAAGCAAGCATGAATGGTGATACCACACAAAAGACAACAGCCAAATAAGTGGCCAACAGGTAAAAGATGCTCAACCTCATTAGTCATCAGAAATATACAAATAACATCACAATGTGGTACCACGACATACCAATCAGAATGTCTAAAATTAAAAACCATGTCAGAAAGGACGTGGAGCAAACGGGACTCTCTCTTACCTTTGGTGGAAGTATTAATTGACACAGTCCCCATGAAAAACTGTTTGGCAACATCCACTGAAGCTGAACTTATGTATATGCAATTTCACTCCTCACTTCTAAGTATACAGCCAACGTGAATGGACACATACGTGCAGCAAAAGACACTGGCGATGTTCAGGACATGCTACTCCCAGATATGGCAACTCGGGATTTGAGAAAACAGCAGAAGCAAGATCTCTCTGACCTTCTCCCCTGACAGCTCATAAAAGAATTCTCTGGCCTTCCTCTGAAGCAGATCATAATACCCTCATTCCAGGGATGCCCTCCATGTATCCAGAGAAAAGAATGTCTATCTCTGAAGACACACGGACACAAAGAAGAATGTGAATAAACGGACCTGCCTTGCAAGTTACCCCAGTTCATTACCATTAGATTCTGACCCCTTTGTCCAAACATACTTTTGCGTGACTGTCCATGTGCATCATCAAATTTAGCATAAAAAAACATGGGTGTCCCTGTTTCTTTGGGTGTTATTTCTGAAGGCTCCTGTGCCACATAAAACTTAAATAAATTTATTATGCTTTTCACTTGTTAATCTGTCTTTTGTTATAGGGGCCTCAACCAACCTAGTGATGGATGAGAAAAGGAAATCTTTCTCCCCTACAACATGAACAAGAATATTCCTATCACCACAATTCCTGATAGCCAAAAACTGGAAATGATCCATAGCAGAAAGAAAATATAATTGTGAAATTCTATACAATACAGTAGCAATAAAAGGAACAAAATATTGTTACCTGCAACTACGTGATTTAATATCATAGACATAATGCTGAGAGAAAGAAACTACATACAAAAACACATACTATTGGAATTGTTTCCATTTACATTAAGTCCAAAACCAAGCAAAACTAATTACTCATACAACTAGGAGTAGTAAATCAGGGGCTTCTAGAGTGATACTGTTCTGTTTCACAGATTGAGTACAATTTTTGAAATTCATTGACCTGTCTGCATATGATCTATGCATCTTGCTATATGTATGGCATATTTCAAAACAACATTTATTTAAAAATAAACGATTAATGAGCAAAGATATTGGCAAGAATATCACAAAAAGGATACCCTGTTCTTCTCACTGCTTCCTATCAGATAACATAAAATTTTGATTTGTGGTGTTACTGATAATGTTCATTTTAATGAAATGATTAAGGTGATATCTGACAGGCTTCTCCACTGTAGAGTTACTTACTCATAGGAAGGTACTTTGAACCCATGTAAATATCCTGTTCCCCATCCAGCTTTCAATTAATGCATCCATTCATTCAGATGTTTCTATTTATTCATTTATTTATTTATTGGGTTATAATCCATGATTATCATTGTTTACTGTAGTCAATTACTACCATTATTATTTGGTAGCCCAACCTGCCCAGATTTGGGTTCTAGGTCATTTTGACAGGACCCCATCATTTTTTTTTATCACTTCCTTACACCTTTTGAAACTAGATATTTCAGTCTCATTTTGTATTTTCTCACCCTGGAAGCAGCCATTTCTCCAAGGAGATCTGTTTCCTTTCATTAGAGAACGGTATTTAGAAATCAAGATTCAGTGCTAGATATGTTCATCGCTATGGGCGGCTACTTTCAGGCACTCTCAATGGATGGAGCTAGGGAATATACATGCATATGTGCTCATACATACATACACTTACATCTATAGGATTTTTCAAGGGACTCAACAAGTTAATAATATATAAAGTTTACATGAAAAGACAAAAACCCAAGAAGAATCAAGATACTCCATAAGAAGTAGTGAGGGACATGTCTACCAACTATCAACATGCAGATTAATGTGGAAAGGTTGGATTATTTAATAGTGGTACTTGCACAGATGTTTATCTATGCAGGGGGGAAATTAAACTGAATCCTATTCAACTCCCTATATAAAAATAAAATCCAATTTAACTAAAAAATAAATTCCAATTTGACTGGCATGTATAAGGCAAAATTAGACAGCTTTTAGTAAATAATAAAAGTATATTTTATTGCCTCATAATAGGTTAACAATATAAAGAAGGAAAACCATAAAAAAAATAATAAACTCATTCTACACTAAAATAAAGAATT
This sequence comes from Galeopterus variegatus, assembly GCF_000696425.1. Classification (NCBI taxonomy): domain Eukaryota; kingdom Metazoa; phylum Chordata; class Mammalia; order Dermoptera; family Cynocephalidae; genus Galeopterus; species Galeopterus variegatus. Next base: position 251,643 of record NW_007727597.1, on the reverse strand, counting down.
TCTGTTCATTAAAGGACACCATAAAGAAAATAAAAGGTGGGCTGGCTGGTTAGCTCAGTTGGTTAGAGTGTGGTGCTGATAAATAACACCAAGGTTCAGGTTTCAATCTCTGGACTAGCCAGCTGCCAAAAAAAAAAAAAAACCAGAAAGAAAGGAAAGAAAAGGATAAGCAACAAATGAGAAGATATATCACCATCGATATAAAAGTATCCAGAGTGTATAACTCATATAAATATGTAAAAAAGACAAAATCTAAGAGAAAAATATACAAAAGTCATAAAAAGGAAGGAAATACAAAAGTCCCTTAAATACGTGAAATGATGCTGTTTCTTTAATAATTAGGAATATATAAATAAAAAGCACCTTTGCACACCTAACTAGCTTGACTAAATTTAAAGAGTCAGAGGATGTCAAGAGTGCGGTAAAGATGCAGTGCAATGGAAATGTTCAGATGCTCTGGTGGGAGTGTACATTGCTACAATCGCTCTGGAGAACAGTCAAGCATGGGCATACTCTACCATCCAGAATATCACTCCTAAATTTATGGTCACTAGGAGACATGTACAATTGTTCAAAATCACAGAAAACTGCAAACAATCCAAATTCCAATAGTACAATAAGAAAACAAAGTGTGATTTTGTTTGCAGTAAAAGCAGTAAACTATGATGCTAAGTACATCAAGTGGAAGAATTCAAGGGGACAATATCCCAGAATACTTTTCAGAAAAATATTACAGTAGTGATAAACTAAAAACAAAACAAAAACTTAATTAGACTACACACTCACTGAAGGCTGGGTCGATGACAGTTAATAGTCATTTAAAGCTTCCCACTGTTTTGTACTAGGAATTGCGGACGTTGCCAAGACCTATGCAAGTAAGCAATAACATAATTCTCCATAGCTTTGAACACAATATTGAATATTGAACCATGGCAAACACTAGATTAAACAAAATAAAACTGTATATCTCATTTGTGATTTATAGAAGAAGGTATTTAAATTCCCATAGTCTAATTAAAACACTTGAGAAAGCATCACCCACACTGTGGGTTTTCAGAAGAAATAAATAAAGAAAAAGCAAAAAAACAAAAACAAACAAAAAAACCCCGCTATTTCATTAGATGGTTGCAAGGACAGGTGAGATTGTTTCTCTTAGGCTCATGCCAATTAGCTTATAAATACACACAAACACACACACACACACACACACACACACACACACACGTTAGGACACTGTAACTTTTGACCAAAAAGTTAAACTTTCCAAATCAATATAACTAGATTTTAAAAAACAGCCTCATATGAACAGAATATTCAGTGTTACATCCATGATGCTCTGATTGACCTGGCAGAGGTTAGAGGGAGGTGTACTCAGAAGCCTAGCAACTACCCTCAAAGCAAAATGTTCTTCATACCATTTAAAGTTAATAAATTTTAATAATTTTAACAAATCATAAGCTACATATTTAAATTTGGCATCACAGATACTATCAATTTTTCTTGGGTTTAAATGTTATATAAAATTGTTCAGAATTTAGAACATTATGGACCATATTTTATATGAGTGACAGTATGTACAAAACCTTTCAAACAGATGGTAAGTTACTGTCATCAGTGACAGTTCTAGCTGATTCAGCTCTATTTCATTTTGTTTGCTTTCTAACAGCACTCTTTCAAAAAGAGCAATTCTGTAGCCCATAGAAGAGATTTTCATTTTTAGTAGAGGTGACATCTCTACTTATGCAAGAAGCAATTATAAAAGTGAACAGAAGAAATGAACTGCTATAGAATACACTAGAGATATGTTTCGGCAAACCGTTAGTTTTCATTCTCAAGGGTATGTACTTTTAAGTGTATCACCCGAACAGTCACTGAATTTATTAAGCTATAATTTTGCTACACGAATTCTCCATTCTTTCCTCCAGAGCACACTAAATAAATCAGAAGGGAATGTTTGCTTTCCTCTCTATAGTAACAATTATATTGCTTGGCCAGAATCTAAATAACCAGATTCTTTATGAAATTTTTGAAATTCAGCCAATATACAGATCTTTTCACTAAAAATAAGCATGAAGAAAACAGGCTCAAATCATAACTGTCATATTTAACTACTCAAAATGGGGTAGGATAGCCTCTTCTAAATAACCAGATTCTTTATGAAATTTTTGAAATTCAGCCAATATACAGATCTTTTCACTGAAAATAAGCATGAAGAAAACAGGCTCAAATCATAACTGTCATATTTAACTACTCAAAATGGGGTAGGATAGCCTCTTCAGACAAGCTGGATAAACACTCACAGACCTCCCTTTACCATCCATGCTCTACCATCACTGAAAACAGAATTGATTTTAGGAACTCAAATCATGAACATGCTACTGGATGTTTAATGACATCAGCATCTATGATCTAAAATCTTTTGATATAATATTTAACCAACCATATAGTGTCTTTCTACACTGGTTAAGCCTACACAAGGTGTGATGGTTAGTTTTATGTGTTAACCTGGAGAGGCTATAGTACTCAGTTATTTCATCAAACACAAATCCAGGTGTTACTATGAAGTTGTACCCTGTCGGGGATTAGTCCCAGGACCTTCTGAGGATACCAAAATCCTCGTATGCTCAAGTCCTTTACATAAAATAGCCCATCATTTGCATATAACCTATGCTCATCCTCCCGTGTACTTTAAATCATCTATAGATTACTTCTATCACCTAAAACAATGCCTACACCTCGCTTTATTCCCGTGAATTCAATTTAGTATTTGGAGTGGCAAATTCAAGTTTTGCTTTTTGGAACTGTGTGGAATTTTTTGTTTTCCTTTTTTTTTTTTTTTTCCTTTTGCAGCTGGCCAGTACAGAAAACCAAACCCTTGATCTTGGCCACACTCTAACCAATTCAGCTAAGCAGACAGCCCTGTTTTCCAAATATTTTTGATAGATGTGGCTTATATCTACAATGAGTTGACTTTAAGTCAAGGAGATTATCCTTAATAAATGTGGGTGAACCTCATCCAATCAGCTAGAAGGCCTTAAGAGCAAAAACCAGAGGTTCCCAAAAAAGGAACTCTGCCTCAAGACTGCAGCATCAACTTCTGAATGATTTTCCAGTGTGCCAGCCTGCCCTACAGATTTTCGACTGTCAGCTCCAACTGCATGAGCCAGTTCCCTTCTTAATATCACTCACTCAATTAATCTCAATGTCTCTCTTTTTATATATAAATATATATTTGTATTTACACACATACACATTGCCTATTGGTTCTGTTTCTCTCTCTTTCTTTTTTGTACCAACAAAGCAAAGGCAAATGGTTCTGCTTCTCTAGAGAACCTTGGCTGATATACTACGTAAAAAGAAAACACTGTTTCTTCTACACACCACCAACAAATTCCAAAATCTAAGGTGTGAGAGTTTTTCCCACACCAACCAATTCTCCACAGACGCCAAGTGGACACCCTACAATTCAACTCAACGTTGATGTTGTCTACCTTGAGTTAGCTTAGATCCACAAGTTAAGACCCACAAGGCTGTCCCCATTTCAGATGCCCGTCCCAAATCCAGACCTTCAGTATTTCTGATGGGCTATAAACCGAGGGCTCCCATAACCTCCTCCTGGAGTTCAATAATTTCCCAGAATAGGTCATAAAACTCAAGAAAACAGTTACTTAGGTTTACTCATTTGTTACAAAGGATACAGCTGAGGAACAGCCAAATGGAAGATATGCATGTGGCGGGGTACTGAGGAAAGGCATGTCTGCTCTGGGTGTACCATCCTCCCAGCACCTCAGTGTGTTCACCAACCTGGAATCTCTCCAAACCCCACCTGCTAGGGACTTTTATGCAGGACAGTGGCTTCATCACACAGGCATGGTTAATTAAACCGCTGGCCATTGGTAATTAACAACTCAATCTCCAGCCCATTTCCCTTCCCTGGAGGTAACAGGATGGTGCTGAAAGTTCCAAATCTCTACTCACATGGTTGATTCCCCTGGCAACCAGCCCCCACCCTGAAGCTAAAAGGGACTTGCAGCCACCAGTCATCTCACTGATGTACAAAAAGACACATCACTCCTAAGAGTTCAAGGGTCTTAGGAGCTCTTGTGTCAGGAACCAGGGACTAAGACGAAATACTACAACGAGAGATGCTCCTATCACCCGTATCATTCAGGAACTTTTACACAGGTTTTAGAAGCTCTGTGCCAGAAACCAGGGGCAGAGACCAAATATATATTTCATATGTTACATTAGGCAAAATGGGAAATCCTTTGAGTTTTAAAGATTTTTAAAGCAATACAAGTATCAGGGCTCAGAAAACAATACCCCAAAGTATGATGTTTTGGCATGCCAAGCACTTTGAACTAAAGGAAATTAAAAGGCCTTAGAAGTAGCCTCAGAACCAAGGACTTTCTCACCTTCTCCTGCGGCTCCTCACAAGTACACGTGGCACTCTCTCCCTGAAGTTCCCTTATCAGAAGCTTCTCCAGAAGAAACAAAATTGCCTTCAATCCCCTCCCTGAAATGTCATTAACCAGGGAAGATTAAACTTATATTGTAGGAAGGAAGACTGAAACGTCACCACACCTAGAGAGATTTGCCATTTTGTTCTTTGGTCCCATTCTGCTTCCAATATGAATCATTTACAAACTACTCTTTGTTCTTTGGGCCCATTCCACTCTCCTAAAATCATTTACTATCTCTCAAAATTGCCCACATCCCCCCATATCCCTCTCCTCTATGAAGAAGGGTACATAAGCTTCTGAACCTCACTGGGTTGTCACTCACCTATGATTTCCCCTGTGAACATAATAAACTTGCCTTTTTCTCCTATTAATCTATTGTTTATATATTTCAGCAGAGTGGAACCTTCAAAGGGGGAGGGAAAATTCACTTTGACCCTACACAAGGAAAGAGACACCTTAATTTAATTCTCCTGGGGAAACAAAGGCATCTGTTAATCACCAAAAGACCATACCCAATGAATGAAATACTCCCCACTCCCCATCTAGCTAAAATAAAAGTAGACCATGGCAACTGTGCTATATTATCAGTATTTTTTAAATGCTGGTGGAAAATATTAGTTCTGGCTTGGGTCTGGGCAGGCGGAGAAGGGCTGGAAGGCAATCAGGCAGAGTGAAACAGATAATGTCACACCTGAGCTGAGCTGTCAAGGTAAGTACTTGTACTTATTCATCTAGCCTTTTTAAGCTAATAATGTTTCAGCACTTATTATGTCCCAGGTATTTCACTCTATCTCATCTGATTGTTCATAGCAGCATTAATAATAGCAGATAATAATAGCAGATTACTATTACTATCTATAATTCTCAAGAGGGATGGAGGCACTAAAGACATAATTCATACAAGGTGACACTTCTACTAAGTGGTTCTGGATCCCAAATATGAACCTAGGCCTTGATTTGAGCTACTGAGCTATATGTGTTCCTCACAGAATTTCCCAGAAAGAGCAACAGGACAAAAATATCCCAAGCCAAGGAAACTTATAAGCAATGTCATAGATGAATTAAAAGTAAATGGCATATTATGTTTGTGATATATACAAATAGAGAGAGGATTAAGGGGAACTAGCATGAGAAGAAGGCACTAATAGAAAAGCAAACTGTATAAAGAGAAAAGATTTCTGGTTCAAAACTGCTAAAACCCGTAAATAAATTTTTTGGGAGGCCATTGTTTTGGACTGAGCTCCTGCACTAGGCCCCAACAGACCAAACCATAATAAAGTCGCTCATATTAAGTGCCATCAAATCAAATTGAAACTTTAATAAAATGCAAAAATCCCTAAACAGGCAAGTTTTTCCAAAACACAAGAGAGTCTCAGCAACCAATCAGCAAGAACCCAAGCAACCTGAGCCAGCAGGATAAGGAAGTCCCCTCTGCTTTAACCCTTACAAGGAAAGCAACCTGAAGTGCCAGCAGGATAAGGAAGTCCCCTCTGCTTTAACCCTTACAAGGAAAGCAACCAGATGTGAACCAATCTGCTATTTTGTATAATGCTGTCTCCTTGTTCCTGCTCAAGCTACCTTACAAAAACCAGCTGTTCTGCCACACATAACAGAGGTCCTTCTATTTTTTAGATAGAAGATGCCCAATTAATGAATTGCTAATAAAACAAATTAGATATTTAAACCAAATTTGCTGAAATTTTGTTTCTTAACACAACCTACAAATTTACCTTTTTCGCATCATCCTATCTCAATAAAATTTAGTAAGAAGTATAAGAAAACAAAAAATTCACATAAGCATGGGAAATCCCAGTACAGGTGACATTAGCAGACCAGAGCAGTGAGAAATTGAGAAACAGCATATAGAAACAGACTGAAGACAAACCCAACAGGGCCGAGAAACCTGAAACCCTTTACAACTAAAAGGATGGACCTTCAAATAAATTCCTAGCAGAATTCATAAAAATCAGTGTCAGCAGATTCTGGGAGAAGCAAGCAGGCCTTACATGGTATAACAGATTAAAGTGTGTCCCCCCAGAGTTTAATGTGCTGGAGCCTTGGTCCCCACTGTGAGTGACAGTGTTAAAAGGGTCAGAAATCCTATTGTGGTAGTTAAAAGGTGAGGCCCTGAAGAGGTGATTGGATTGTGAGGACTGTACCCTTGAATGGGCTGATCCATTCTTGGAATAATGGGAGTGGCTCTGGTGGCTTTAAAAAGAGGATGAATAAGGCAGTTAGTCTCTCTTTACTCCACCATTCTCACCATTCTCTCTGTCTTACTGTAGAGCCAATGCAAAGAAAAGGCCCTCAGTGGATGTGTTCCCTGGACTGCGGACTTCCCAGCCTCAAAAACTGTGAGTAATAAATTTCATTTTCTTACAAATTACCCAGTTCCAGGTATTTATGTTACAAGCAACAGAAATGGACTAATACAAATGGCAAGCCAGGTAACTGAAGAGCATGATGCCTACATCAATCCCCCTCTCTGAGAGGCTATGTATGGCACTATGTTACAAGCAACAGAAATGGACTAATACAAATGGCAAGCCAGGTAACTGAAGAGCATGACGCCTACATCAATCCCCCTCTCTGAGAGGCTATGTATGGCATTAGCCCTCAGATGAAGGCCATGAGAAACTCCCACGGTGATCCGAGGGACTAAAGAAGCTGGACCATGTTCCAGATCACTTAGTTACTTTACTGTGTACCTGCATTTAGAAGGCAAGTAACCCACACAACATATAGAGAAATCCACCCTACCCAACATGGCTTGCCCACTCACATGGCTTCTGAAACCAGAGCGTACATGCACTATCAGCTGAGCAGAGTCTGTACAACAAAGCTGAATTCAACCTTTTAGTTCTACCATTACAAATAAATCTACAATAAACATTTATTGTCCATTCCAAGAAAATCAGCAACATGTAAAGAAGAGTTGAATTCAAGAACGCCTAAGGAAAAAGGATTAATATGGGCAAACAAAGATCATATTCTTAAAAATATAATAAAGTTACTCAAGAAATTCAAGGAAATATGACATCCACAAAAAAAGAAGAGAAAATAGTTATTCTTAGTTAAAACATGATTACTAGGAAGTAAAAGTAAAAAGAATGGATCAGCATAAGATCATGAAAGTCTGTGGCTGGATTCTGCACCCCGGATCCCTCCCCAGTGGACATCCATTATCCTCTCTCTCTTTGGGATTCCTTCTTTGGCTTCTCTTCTGCCTGTAAACACATACAAACTTCCTTTAAATCATAAAAAGCATTTCCTGTGACCCCGATCCCTTTGCAAAATAAAGAAGTAATGATGGAAGGAGGTGTCAATGATTATTATAAAGTTCCTAGTTAAAATAATTAGATGGATGGTTCTACTATTATTCGGACAAAGAAACAAAAAAGGAAAAATGGGAGGGGAGGGGAAGACATTTCATAATATATCAAATTTAAAGTGCTGCCTTTACAGGAAGAGGTTACAAACTAAGAGCCTATATACAGAACTTGGTCCATGAGTGTATTTTCTTTGACCCGTGCAGTGCTTTACAAAAATCCAACCCAACTTTTAAAAATCAGTATATTTAACATACAAATATAGATTTACAGTTTCTCTTTTAAAAATTGGGAGATCCAATAATTTTGTGCCCCCATTCCCAAAAAACAATGGTGGCTGGAGCCAGATGGCCTGCATGGGGCCTGCACTCTCCCACTCACCACTGTCCCCAAGACTGCCTTCCTGACCTTGAGACTACATCGCCTGCCACTTATCATCCCACTTACTGTGTTTTTCTTAAAGTAGAAAAATATTTTTTTCTTACCCAAAGGTCTGCTTTTACTCATTGACACTGTCAGCCAGGCCCCTGCAGGCACTTGAGTTTGTGAATCTGCTATAGAGTGACAGTGTCAAGAAAGGAGTTGAAAATATAAATCTCTGGCTGGTAAGAGAAGGCTAAAGAGGCTAGAGTTGTGGCTTAAGGAGGGTCTGATATAAATTAAAATGTTAGAAGGGCTGAGCTCACGAAAAGAATACATAAAAAGGAGACAACAAGTATGGATGGAACATCAGGAAATATCCATAATTCAAGTCACCAAAAGAAAGTGAAAGGTAACAGTAAATAACAGTAAATGAAAGGAAGTTCAAGGAGTGAGATGTCCAAGAAAAATTTCAAAATGAGCTAAGTTGATGGTGCACTGATTACGGCAAAAATTCATTCAGTGTGAGACTCATGTAGTAGAAAGAGATCACAGTCCATTGCTGAGAAGTTTATTTAACAATAACAACGAAACTCAAGTCTAAACTACCCATGAACCTACTACATAACAACTGGCCAAGGTTAATACAGAAGGATGTTCTCTTAATTACTATCAATATAAATGTTATACCAAGTTCTTGAAAGCCATTTTTCATTGAACAGAATTAACATATGACATCTAAATTACTTAAGTTTTATCTCACACGTCAAAAGCATTTTCAATGAAAAGCAAGGGCAGGAAATATATTAGGCACAACTTGACAACAAAATTTCCCTCAAATTGTATGAGAGTAACCTTTGCTGTCATAATAACAAAAATGGTCAGTTAATAAAGAAAAGGTTACCAGGTTTTCTTCTAAATTTCTCCATAATGAGAGGGGCTTTTTGTCCATTTAACAATAGAAGATTTACAAAAACTTAAAGCATTACACTGGCAAAAGCCATTAGACTGCATAAGCAGGAATACCTCGGCACATTTGGTTTAAAAAGAAAACTTAGAAATTCTACAATGCAAAATAAGCTTCTGTTATGGCTTTTATACTAGATTACTAGACAGATAAATGGGATATAGAACAGAATTCGTAAGGAAATATAAATTCAACATTAAACATATTTTGTTACATTTTGTACATTTGATACTAGTAAGTTTGAATTAAAACTGCTTATGGCCGTATAGACTGGGATAGCACCTTTAAAAGTAGCAAGTGTTTAGCAAAATATTCATAACCCTTGGATAAGTAATCAATGGCATTGCTAGAAATGGATCCTATGTAAATAATAGAACAGAAGTAAAAGATGATATGAATGCAAATATGTTCTGTTACAATGTTTTTTAAACAAAACAGATAAAGAATCTGGAAACAAATCAATCATCCAACAACAGAAATATAGAAAATTTGGTGCACCACTCTACAACCTATAATTTATTGTTCTTAATGTGACTGATGAAAACCACATGCAAATCCGGAAAAATAATTGATGTCATCTTGAGGAAGAAAATAAAATAATATGCCTATCAAGACTGCAACTAAGTAAAAAAAGAAAAATGTGTTTGCCTGTGGTCAAGCCAAGGATGAAAATACTAAAAGATAGAAATAATCATTATATTGGAGTGATACATTTATGGAGTATTTTTTGCATCTTTCAATATTCTTTTAATAATTGAGTAGATGAAATAGGGAGAAAACCCAGGCATAATGGGATTACAAGATTGATGTAGAGGCAAAATGACTATAGCTATAGTGCCAAGGAGAAAGGATAGAGTGAGCTGGGAAAGCCAAACGTTAGAGAGCAGTAAACATGAGTTTTAACAAATGAACTAAAAAGAAGTCATCAGCTTTAGAAACTGAGATAGCTACCAGGGACCTAAGAGAGAGCAGCTTCAGCAAAACGTTAAGGACATAAACCTTATGCAGAGACCTGATTAAAAATAATCAAGGAAGCCTGTAACTGACCCAGGAAATGCTGGGAGAGACGAAACGGGTGGTAATCATGAGGAGGAAAGAACGGTGATAGTAGTTTGGGAAGGAATCAAGGTTGAGAAGTTTTTTTAAACTATAAACTGAGGGCCGGCCCGGTGGCGCACTGCTACAGTGTGCCGCTTGGGAGTGTGGCGGCGCTCCCACCGAGGGTTCGGATCCCACATACAGACCGGTTCCCGCTCACTGGCTGAGCGAGGTGCGGACGCGACACCGAGGGTTGCGATCCCGTTGCCGGTCCCGGTCCGGTACGGGCGCGACACTGA
>NW_007727597.1:213261-240958 GCF_000696425.1 Galeopterus variegatus | reverse complement strand
GTGGGAGTGCCGCCGCGCTCCCAAGCGGCGCACTGTAGCAGTGCGCCACCGGGCTGGCCCCAGAGCAGTGAATGTTTTGCATAGATCTAAAATTCACATTTTTTTTCATTTCAACTCTGCTGAAATCAGTATGCATTTTATCACTGGTGGCATCTTAGCAACGTGTCATAGTTTAAAAGGTTGCCATTTTTTTCTTAATGATACATAAAATAATGGTGTCTTACAACTAAGGTATCAGATTCAATAAAATGTGGTATCCTTCTGTCCTTATGTACTGCTCTCATGTTGCCATATAACTACAACAGAAAAGGAGGGGAAAAGGGAATAGAAATTTGTCATACGCAATTTTAAACTCCTCTTCTTTGTTGTTTCATAAAAATATAAAATTGTGAACATTCACCACGCAGGTTTCTGATTCTATAATTAAATGATCCCCACGGTCGTGATTCAATAAAGTTTATTCATGCTCATAAATGCAGAATATATATCTCACATACACTTGTACCTATGACTTATGGTCATGTTATAGAATGGGAAAAGTGATTCAGATCTTCCTGTTTTTAAATAATATTATCTACATCACATGAAGCTAAACTTAGACAAAGTTCATCACACTGACATATACTGTACTGAGCACATTTTTTTTTTTCCTTTTTTTGTCTTTTTTTTTTACTGACTGGTAACGGGATCGCAACCCTCGGTGTCGCGCCCACACCGGGGACCGGCAACAGGATCGCAACCCTCGGTATTGCGCCCGTACCGCTCTCAGCCAGTGAGCGGGAACCGGTCTCCACATGGGATCCGAACCCTCGGCAGGAGCGCCACCGCGCTCCCAAGCGGCGCACTCTCCAGTGCGCCACCGGGCCGGCCCTGAGCACATTTTTTCAATGAAAGTCAAAAGCATGATGTCTACAAAATTTCAAGATTGACCAGGATAGATGTTACATCATGCAAAAAATTTCAGTTAACTTTGTCCTATAAGACAAAAGGGCAATATGTAATGGAATTCAAAACTTCTGGGATTTTATCACTAAGTCTTCTACAAAATGTCGAGAAAATCAATATTTCCTGATTATTTAATATAAGCAATGCACTATGCTACAGAAATAAGCAGTTGCTGCCCAAAAGAAAAATATAGTATGTTAGGGAATGAAATATAGAAAACATTTAACATGTGGCAGAATATGGGAAGTGCTAGGAGAGTCTTATGAGAGCACAAGGATGATAAAATCATATTATTAGATTAATATGCTTTTAATATATATTAAGAATATATTAAACCATAACTAGATTTGCACTGTTACAAGTAATAAATACACTCTCTGGACTAAAAGGATCATTAGCCATTAAGACCTTATCAGCACTTTATTTTAGTTCTCTGTAACATTTTTAAAACATTGACAGGCTTTCATATTTAATAAACCCAGTATAGTTTATTCCTAACCTAACGGCCAAGAAGTTTTCTTTTGGGCCCTTTAAAATATTCAGACTTCACAAAGGTCCTTACAATAGTAAAACCAAAAGAGCAAAACCAAATTAAAGCATCAGTCTACGACATAAAAAGGTTTTTAAGAACAATTATGGCTAACACCAAAGAATTCTAATTACTCACGAGTATGCCGGAATGTGATAAGATGCACAAGAAAGGAGAAAAAAAAAGTTTTTACTGATTTGTAGTTCTTCATATGTTGAACATTTGAGTCCTTTGTTGGATATATGCACTGCAAGTATCTCCTCTCTTCTGTGGCTTACCTTTTTGCTCTCAATTTTTTTTAAAATGAAGAGAAATTCTTAATTTTAATGCAGTTCAAATTTATCAATGTCTTTGTTATACAGTTAATCTCAATGAAATTCAAATACTATCCCCCAAATGTAAATAATAGAAAGGTGATCACTTTGAACACGTTTATACAAAGATTTTTTAATTCTTAAGCTTAGTATAATTATTCAATAAAAACATCTCAGGGGTTATTTTAGTGTGAAATGATTATAAACTGGATCCCTGGCACACCACACAATAATGACCTCCGTCCCAGTCAGTAACATTTTAAATTTCTACCCTCATTCAAACAATTTTGAACAATGGCTTTTTAAGGTAGGTTTTGCTTGAACAGCATGAAGAAATTTGGGAATCTAATTAAATGTGGTTTTTGTTGTTTTTTTTAAAGGTCCAAAACAAGTTACAGCCCTGAATATCTCATAACTAAAATTTGGGTAATGATAATTTAGTACATCAGTAACTTTTTTCTTTTGCTTAGATAATTTCTATTAATATAGAAGGAATTGCTATCTTAGTTCACATCCTGAAATATGAACCAAAAAAAAACTGAGGAAAATAAGGCTGTTAGATTGATAATTTAAGACATGATATTTCCATAACAAATTACCATATTATGATATAATTACATATTCTTTAAACAAGAACATGCTTGACAGCGAAGTATCTTAAAAACATAAGTAAGAATTTAGTCAACAATATACAAGCAGACATTGTGCTTATATAAATTACATACATAAAGAACAGTTTCTTTTTGTATTTTTGTAATCTTTGTATTAAACCACCAAGCCACTAATCGTTTTACTTATAACAGATGCATCAAAATGACATGATGAATGTGGGGAAGGATCAACCCCACAACCCATGATTTAAACATTTATTTTATGTAATAATGACTTCAAGAATGAACTTTTTCTTGTCACTTTTTAGGTTAGTGTTAATAACTCATACAGACCCTTGCATTTGAAGATTCCAAGAGCTTGTAAGTATCCCAACATTCACAAAAGACTTTTTAAAAAATATATGCCATACTCATCACCCAAAACTAATAGAAGACTTGTAAAGAATATTTGATAACTTATGGTTAAAGAGCACAAACTAAAAAAACCTACTTGATTCTGTCCTGACTAGTCACAAGCAGCAATACCTCACTTTTCAGGAAAGCTCCATTTGACCAATTCTACCTACCATAGCATGGCCAAGAGAAAAGAAACAACCAAAAAAGTTGGTAGAGGCAAGAGAGCACACCCGGGGTCCTAGGCAGGAGGTGAGGGGAGCCCTCTCCACTGGAAGCAGGCAAGAGAGCACACCCAGCGTCCTAGGCAGGAACTGAGGGCAATGCCCCCTGCCTGGAAGCAGGCAAGAGAACACACTGAAATTATCACTTCCATGCAGGTGGCCCACCAGAGCCACCACCACCGCCACAGCTGCCACAAAAGTGGCTCAACACCACAACAGTAGTCACAGCCACCATGCAAGTGGCCTGCCAGACACTCAACTGTATTGACACAAGGAGAGTAACCAGCAGGGAATGGAAAAAGAGGAGACTTTCTCTCTCCTCAAAGCCCACTCCAGAACAACTGACCTACGAGATGACCAGACATCAACATAGAGATACTAGAAATATGAAAACCCATGAAAATATGACACCACCAAAAGAATACAGTAATTCTCAAATACCAGACCCTACAGACCAGGAAACCCTTGAAATAACTGAAAAGGAATTCTGAGGAACAATCTTAAGGAAACTCTCTGAGATACGAGAAGACTCAATTAGACAAAAATGAAGTGAGAAAAAGAATCCAGGATAATATGAAGGAGGAAATTTATAAAGAGATTAATACCTTAAAAAATAATGTAGCAGAACTCATATAACTGCAAGATTCACTCAGCGAAATAAAAAACATAACAGAGCTTAAGCAGCAGGTTAGAACAAGCAGAAGAAAAGAATTTCTGATCTTGAAGATAGTCTTTTCAAAGTAATCCAGGTCGGGCAATGCGGCGCACTCGGGAGAGTGCGACGCTGGGAGCGCAGCACAAGCAGAAGAAAAGAATTTCTGATCTTGAAGATAGTCTTTTCAAAGTAATCCAGGTCGGGCCGACCCTGTGGCGCACTCGGGAGAGTGCGACGCTGGGAGCGCAGCGGCGCTCCCGCCGTGGGTTCGGATCCTATATAGGGATGGCTGGTGCACTCACTGGCTGAGTGCGGTGCGGGTGTCACCAAGGGTTGCGACCCCCTTACCAGTCACGAAAAAAAAAAAAAAAAGATCAAAGTAATCCAGGTAGGACACCCCCCCCAAAAAAAAGAATTTTAAAAACATGAAGAAAATCTAAGAGAGCTAGCCGACAACCTTAAGCACACAAGCATCCAAATCATGGGTGTCCCAGAAAAGGAGGAGAAAGAAAACAGCATGGAAACTCTATTCAATGGAATAATAATGGAAAACTTCCCAGGTATAGGGAGAGACAAAGACCTTCAGATCCAGGAGGCTCAAAGCTCCCCAAACAGACTCAACTCAAAAAGATCCTCTCTAAGACACATAAAAGTCAAACCCGCAAGGCTCTAAGACAAAGAGAGAATCTCAAAAGAAGCAAGAGAAAAGCATCAAGTCACCTATAAGGGAGCCTCTATTAGATTAACAGCAGACGTCTCAACAGAAACTCCACAGGCCAGAAGAAAATGGGGTGATATATTCAAAGTACTTAAAGAAAAAACTGCCAGCTGAGAATTCTATACCAAGCAAGGCAATCCTTCAGAAATGAGGGGAAAATAGAGTATGTTCCAGACAACCAAAAACTGCAGGAGTTCACCACCACATGACCACCCTACAAGAAATCCCCAAGCAAGTCCTGCATCTGGAATCTGAAAAACAATAATCACTACCACAAATACACAAGAAAGAACAAAACCCACTGATAGAACAAAAATGCAAATGAGAAAGAGAAAAATTATATCTTACCACCACAAAAAACCATAGTGACATTGTAACAATGTACCTGCTTTATTTCTGATTTTATTAATTTCAGTCTTCTTTTCTTCTTGGTCAATCTAGATAAAGGTTTGCAAATTTTGTTGATCTTTTTAAAGAATCAACTTTTGCTTTTGTTTATTTTCTCTATTGTTTTCAATTCCCTATTTCATATATTTTTGTTGTAATCTTTGTTATCTCCTACTTATATCTGCTTTTGGTTTAGTTTGCTCTCTTTTTCCATTTCATTAAAGTAGAAGTTTACATGAGTGATTGAGATTTTTCTTATTTTTAATATAGGTGTTTACAAGTATAAATTTTCTTCTAAGCACTGCATGAGCCCTGCATCCTATAAATTTTGATATATTGTGCTTTGATTTTTATCTCAAAGTATTCTCTAATTTCCTTGTGATTTTTCTTTTTACTTATTGTTTATTTAGGAGAATGCTGTTTAATTTCCACACATTAGTGAGTTTTCTAAATTTTCTTCTGTTATTGTGGTCAGAGAATGTATTTTCTATGATCTTAGTCTTTAAAAAAAAGAAAAAAGGAAAAATTTAAACAAACAAAAAAAGTTCTTGGAAAGATATCCATTCTTTCAATTCCATTTTTCCATGAACTTTTAGAAGTGCCCTTGTGTTTATATTCTGCTTAACTGATTTTTTATGCAATTTATGTTGCTAAACTTAGATATTTAATTTCTGTTCTTGGTCTCTTTTTATTAAGTGGACTTGTTGATTTGTTTAGAAATTAATTTGCCTTTGAAAAGCTTATTCATCTTCCTCTGTTGAAATTAATTTGATATTTACATGCTTTGGAAGACTTTGGAGAGCTATTTCAAATAATTGTAGAGATTATAAAATGAAATATGTAAATTCTTAATGTTTTACATCTCCAATTTTTGTGAAAAACTGAAACTTTACTTTCTACAGAGTATTTTGTTATTCACCTGTTACTCAGTTTACATATTTGTTATATGAACAAATAAATATACATATCCTTAAAAAATACATAAACAAATAAATAAATATAAAAGGCTGGTTCTCTTCCCTAGAAGGATATAGAAAAACACTCAGGTGGTTTGTTTTTGTCTAAGACTCCCTGGGTTGTGGTGCAAAGGGCAATGGACTTGGAGGGAGAATTAGGTTTGTCTCTTAGCTTTGCTAGAAATTCACATTTGTGAATTTTCTAAATTTCCTTCTGTTACTGTGGTCAGAGAACATATTTTCTACAAGCTAGTCTTTTTAAATGTATTAAGACTTGTTTTGTGCCCCAAAATAAAAAAATAAAATAAGTTGGTAGACAAATTACATAAAGAAAAAAACTACTACAATTCAGGGTTACTAATAGCATCCACGTACTTCTGGAAAACAGCAGAATATATATTGCCAGGCATACTGTTTATTCAGCCTACAGATAATGCTTTGTGCACATACAGATTCATGTTGACAGACCCCCTTGTATCAATTTCATGGCCCTAGTTCTGCAAAGCACTAAAACAGATGCTGCAGGATTTATGTGCTTTACTTAGGGAAGAGCTCTTGGAACTTACTGAGTGGTACTTCACTGTTCTTCTTCAGTCACAATTCCAACAGGCTTATTCATGATCATTTCATAAAAGCAATAAACCAGAAAGAAAATGAGACGTGGGACTGTCGCCAGAATCAGGCTTACCAAGAGCAGAAAAGTAACGCCTGAAAGGGATGCAAGCAGCCTCAAAGCACTCAATAGTCCTTGAAAGCTTCCCTGCAATTCCAAGCCCATACAATGATTATAGTTCATTCAATGACTTCTGCCTTCAAGAAAAGATTATATTTGGTGTACTTAAAATAATTTTTTTCAGAAATGGTTAACATAGAAAATTTAAAGCTTTGAAGAGGTTACTTCACCAAAGAGGATATAAGGATGGTGAATACATGAAAGATGTTTGACATCATTAGCCATTAGAGAAATGCAAATTAAAGCCACAAAAAGATACTACTACACACCTATTAGAATGGCTAAAATAAAAAATACCGGCAATACGAAGTGGTGGCAAGGATGAGAAACAAACCAGAACTCTCAAACAGAGCTGGTGGGAATGCAAAATGATACAGGCACTCTTGGAAGTGGCTTGGCAATTTCTTATAAAGCACTTACCCTATGACTCAATTTACACATCTAGGTGTATGCCCTACAGAAATGAAAATTTACATTAACAGAAAAACCCAAACACAATGTTTATAGCAGCTCTATTCATAATCACCTGTAACTAGAAACAACCCGTGTCCTTCAAAGGGTGACGATATAAACAAATTGGTACATCCACACAATGTAATATCCAGCCACAAAAAGAACTACTGATATATACAACAACTTAGATGAATCTCAAAGGCAAGCTTAAGGAAAGAAGTTAGTCTCAGAAGACTACACACTATGTGACTCCATTTGTATCACATTCTAATTCATTAAGTTAGGTGACATTCTCAAAAAGAGAAAACTACAGGAACAGAGAACAAATCAGTGGTAGCCAGGAGTTATGGGTGGCCAGAGAGGTGACTATAAAGAGTTGCATGAAGGAGCTTTTGGGGGTTATATAACTCTTCTGCATCCTTATTGTGGTAAAAGTTACAAGAATCTATACATATATTAAAGTTCCTAAAACTGTACACATATATGATAATTTAAAGCTGATCATTTTAAAAGGATTTTCCTTAACTATCACAGTGCATATAAATAAAATGTGATGAAAACATGGCAGATTTGGAAAAATATCCAAAGACTACATTGTAACATTTTTAAATTGACACATGACTGATTCTAAATAACTTGAAAGATGGAAAAAACACATACTATAAATACTAACCATAAGACAGTTATAACAGCTATATTATTATTAGACAAAATAGACTTTAAGACAAAAAATATTACTGAAGAAAAAGAGGGGACATTTATAATGCTAAAAGGGTCAATTCATCAGGGAAATATAACAATTATAAACGAGTATGCAATCTAACAACAGAGCTCCAAAACAAATGAAACAAAAATGGACAGAACTGAATGGAGAGAAACAATTCAACAATAATCGAAGACTTAAACACCCCATTCTAAATATCTGATAAAACACCCAGACCAAAAAAAAAAAAAAAAAAAAAAAAAAATCAGCAAGGTTGATTAGTACAACACTAGCACTATTCCATACTGATCTAACTGACATCTATAGAACTCTTCATCCAACAACAGCAGAGTACATATTCCTTTTAGGGTCCAGAGTAGACAATCTGCAACATCACAAAACAAGCCTCAAATTTAGAACAATTGAAATAATACTAAATATGTTTGCTAAGCCCAAAGAATTAAAATAAACCACCAAAAAATTTGGTAAATCTCCAAATTCTTGGAAATTAAACAATAAGTTCTAAACAACCATGGGTCAATGAAAAAAAAAATCATAGGCAAAATTAAGAAATATTTTGAACTGAATGAAAACGAAAATACTAGTAAAGCAGTGATTAGAAAGAATTTTATAGCTTTAAATTTAAGCCTATTTTAGAAAATAAGATCTCAACTCATTTCCACTTTGAGAAACCAGAGAGTAAAGTACACCTAAAGCAATCAGAAGGGAAGAAATTAGGGCCGGCCCGGGTGCGGCGCTTGGGAGCGCAGCGGTCCTCCCGCCGAGGTGTCGGATCCCATATAGAGACCAGTCGGCTCACTGGTTGAGCGCAGTGCGGGCGCGACACCGAGGGTTGCGATCCCGTTGCCGGTCGCGGTACGGGCGCGACACCGAGGGTTGGATCCCATTACCGGTCACGAAAAAAGACAAAAAGGGAAAAAAAAAAAAGGGAAGAAATTAAATAAAATCTAGAGCAAAAACCAATGAAATTGAAATCAGAAAAATCAATAAAACTAAAAGTTGATTCTTTGAAAAAGTCAATAAAATGGAAAAACCTTTCTTTGGTTTGACCAAGAAAAATTATACACCCCCAAATTACCAAAATAAAAGAGGAAACATCACTATTGATCCTATGGAAGAAAGTTGTAAGGAATTATTATGAAAAACTGTATGCCACCAAATTAGACAAGACAGATGAACAAATTCACAGAAAGACATAAATAACAAATACCAACTCAAAAAAACCCAGAAAATCAAAATAGACCTATACTAAGAAATTGAATTAGTAATTAAAAATCCTCCCACAAAGAAAATCCCAGGCCCAAACTGCTTTACTGTGGAATTCCATCACATAGTTAAAGAAATAGTGCCAATTCCCCACAAACTCTTCCAGAAAATACAGGAAAGAGAACACTTCCCAACTTATTCCAGAAATTTAATGTTACCCTGACACCAAAGCCAGACAAAGACATAAAAAAATAAAAAATAAAATAAAATAAAATAAAAACAGAAATCAATGGACCAATGCCCCCTCAGGAATATACACACAAAAATTGTCAATTAAAAAATCCTCAATTAGTACATGAAATCCAATAACATATAAAAAGAATTAGC
Source organism: Galeopterus variegatus (assembly GCF_000696425.1). Taxonomy (NCBI): domain Eukaryota; kingdom Metazoa; phylum Chordata; class Mammalia; order Dermoptera; family Cynocephalidae; genus Galeopterus; species Galeopterus variegatus. The sequence continues at coordinate 231,723 of NW_007727597.1, read as the reverse complement.
TACTATGACCAAATGGGATTCATCTCAGGAATGCAAGTATGGCTTAACATCTGAAAAATCAATTATTATAATACAACACTTGAAAATTAACCAATTTAATATAACGTATTAATAGAGTAAATAACAAAAAGCCGCATGATCAAATCAAACCTGACAGAATTCAGCACCACTCATGATTAAAAAAAAAAAAAAAGAAGGGAACTTTCTCAACCTGATAAACAGTATTTATTTATACAAAAACCTTCAACTAACATCATACTCAACGGTAAAAGACTGAAAGCTTTCAGCTTTCCCCCTAACATCCAGAACAAAACAAGGATATCCACTGTCATTATTTCCACTTAACATTCTCCTGGAGGTTCTAGCTAGTACAGTAAGGCAATCAATCAATCAATCAATAAAAACAAAAAAATTAAAGGCATCGAAATTGGAAAGGAAGATGTAAAACTGATAGCCTTTCGAAGACTCAATTTTCTAAATTATCAATATGCACACGCATACTACCCAACCAGAGAACTAGTGTAAAAACGAGAGCTGCTGTACTTTTTCTACGGTAAATATTAAACTGTGGATTTCCTTCAGCCTGACCTATCAACATTAGCAGGGATCAGGAGTAGAAACTTCCGCAAAATAAAGAAGCAGCTGAATACATCAAATTTAAAGACTAACTGAAAAATATTTGCTAAATTAAAATGTATTCATCTTAAAATATCTCAGCATATTTTTCAAGTATAGACATTTTAATCTTATCTCAACTATTTGAATAAAATTATATGGACTTTATGATATCAGCTTCACTTCTGACAGAACATGCATAACCTATGTTTCACTGACTTTTAGATGTGAAACAATAATGCAAGTCTCCTGCTTGAGCTATATATTCTGATGAGGGCTACTTTCATGGTCATACTTTGTCAAAATATTTTTCTCTTTTTTGGTCAATACTGTGTCCTTTGAGAGACATAAGGAAGGTCTCTTCAGACACCCTGGTCTTATCAATTTAATTACTTCACTAGTCCCTTGGAGTCACATACACAAAAAATATAACTTTATATTGTTCACAGACAGGAGTAGAACAAGATCTTGCATCTTCCCAAGCAGCTGTTCACTAACTACTTTTGTTAAAGGGACAGGTATTACAGACATGCTCCTTTGAATGGGATTGAGTTGGAAACTGAAGAACAAACAGCACAGAAGTTAAAGAGAACCCAGACCCTGCTTTCCAGGACAACAAAAAGGGAGGTAAATGTATGAAAGTGCCATTTACTTCCCTAAAGAGGAAATGAGAAAATTGATCTCAAACTTTATAAGTATAATTAAAGCCACTTCCAGACCCATGTATGGAACAGTTAAGCACCTTGGTGAAACTTAGTAAACAAAGACAGAGGAAAAGCACTTCAGCATTTACCCACAACTCCTGGTCATACGGCAAATACTGAATTGGTTCCTCAAATGAATTGTCTCCTCAGAAGACTGGTTTTCACACTCGAACTTTCAGACCATTAAAGAGCTAATGTACAAGCTTAGTCCTGTCACATGGTCTTCAAGACTGAACAAAAGAACAGAGATCATTTATACTCAGAGTTTATAGTAACAAGATCTACGTCCAAGAACAAAACTGCTCTCCATCTCTACAGACCTTCACACTATTAAAAAGCTTTATCTGTCAAGCTCTTTCAAAGTCAAAGATTTACCTTAAATAAGAGGAACATACTGAAAATGTAGCCTACAAACCACACCTCTTGCTGTTGCTGCTGCTGCTGCTTTTTAAATAACACATCAAGTTGATTCTTCATACTGTTGGAAAAACATGGTTATATTGAAATTTAAAACTTCTGAACTAATAAAAACCAACACCACGTTCCTAAATTCTCTTCTGCTTCACCTCCCCTTGAAATTTCAAGCAATCCATACTTGTTCCTTTGGTACCAAATCCTTTTTATAGCTGTGCCATCAGGCTGCCAGCATGAAAAGTTAAGCTAATATACCACTTCTTTGCAATTCAGCCTTGGCAGTAGCCAATATTTCCCGAAGTGTCCTAACAAAGACCCTGTTGTCAAGGACAAGAGTCTATGCTGATGCTGGCTGCCTTGGTCCCCTGCTACTAGACAGGTTTACATACAGTCAGACCACTGGGTGACAGAGGGGGAAAAGGTGCTGACAGACTCGGATTAGCAGAAAACAGAAGAGCATTTTTCTCAGACCAACAGTCAGTCCACTCAGAAATATTTACCAAGCACTTTCTCTGTGTCAAGCTCTGCTCAAGGTTATGGGTATAGAGCAGTAAACAAGACAAAACTGCTGGCCCTCAAGTAGCCTACATTCGACTTGGGGAAGAGTACTAAAGCTCATCCAAAATGCAAAAAACCCCAAAAATTCCCTTTCTAGTTTGGGGGGAAAGTAGGTGACCTCTTTATTGCCTAGAATAACATCAGTAAAAGATGGCATAATTGATCTCCTATCTCTTTGAAATACACCCTCACTGAAAGCCATTACCCTTAGCATGGAATTAAAAATCCCTGACAGGGTCTGAAAGCTCCTGTAAGAAAATCCAGCAAATCTTCCCAACTTTAAAGGCACTGCACCCACCTCCCCAATTACTGTGCTCCAGCCACACTAACCTTTAAGCTCCTCAAACACACTCAGCTCTCTTGTCAGGGGTAGGGGTCCACCTAAAACATTTTCCCACCTCCCAAGTTCCAACTTGGTTAATTCCCACCTACTTTGTCAGAAGGGCTTTCTCCCATCCCCCCCTCCTCCTCTCCTGCCCTTACCCCACACACATTCTGAACTAAATGGGAATATGAGGTAAATTCTCATAGCTCCAAATAATTTGCTTTCAGGTAAAATTGCTGAAAATGTAGCCCACAAATCCTAATTCTTGCTTCTTTTCAAGTAAAATGTCAAGTTGCTCCTTAATACTATCGGGAAAACCTGGTTATATTGCTTCCAAAGCACTTATTACAGTTCATATGTATACTGTACAAGAAACTATTCACTTGTTTGACCATTCCATTCATTTTGTATCTCTTCCACTAAACCATAAGTTCCATGAAGATAAGCACAGTGTTAGACTGGAAAAATGCAATGTCCCCAGAGCCAAGGATGATGCCTGACACATAGAAAAGTATCAAGGAAAAAAAACCAAATGAATGATGACCACTATCAGTGGAAACGACTGATCTTAAACTTCAGAGAACTGCACTCTAAGATAGCTCAGTGTTTCCAAGAGCCACGTTTAGTTTTGCTTGAGTATTCTGTTGTAATGAAGGCTTTACTGGAAAAATAAAATCGAGACTGATTAAGAGACTGCTGAAAATCAACTAGTAATTAACAGTTCCTTTCCAATGAGTGAGAAATACATCCATATGCGTGCTTGGTTTCTCCTTGTCTTTAAATGTGAATGCACTCTTTAGTTGAAGGGAGGACTCTGAAGACCAAAAAGGGTGTTTAACTACTTAATCTGGGAGATGTCCAAACATTGCTTGTGCAATGCAAAAATATTCGCAGTAGCCCTCTATCAGAAACACATCAATTATTATAACATGGGCAATATATTTTCTTATAAACAAAATACAGTGGAAAAAAACCCCATATTTTCTCTTTTTAGAAGATATTTGTTTTGATTAAAAAATAGCATTACAGACACAGTTGGGTCACAAAATAATATATAATTTTGTGTTGCTGAAAGTACCAAAAAGACAGTATGAAACATGAACACCATTAAAAGCCTCAAGGAAACTATTACAGGAAAGTGTTAGTGAAGACAACAATCATTAAGAATACAAGAAAAATGGTGGCCAGAAATAAATATAGGTTTTCCTACACAAAAAGGAATGCTTATTTTACATTTTTAAATAATGAAGAAAAAAACTCTGTCCTTCAGGTAATGTTTTTAATGAAATAAAAGGTAATTCAAGTATTTATATTAAGCTTACTATTGTGCTTCAATTTTAGACAAAATTAAGCAATAATTTAAATTTATCCATGCAAGTTCAGTATATGTTCACATCTCTGATAATTAAAAAGTTAGCAATAAGCTTCTCCCCAATCCAAACCTTAACCTATTAATTTTCCTGCTGACACGTTCTATGTAACCCTTACACCTGGGTGTGATAAATGAGGCTTGAAATAATCACTCCATATATTGATAACTAATTATTAACTTGAATAAATGAATAATGTCAAGTTACATCATTTGATAAACCAACTTCCAACCCCAAGTGAGAGCTGCCATTGGTCTTAACTTTCTCATCTTTGGGGTTAACAACATTTACACTACCCCTGGAGGAAAATTCCTTACTCACCTAAATAGAACTGAAGAACATATCAATACATACAATGCTCTTATTACCTCAAAATTAACCTGTTAGATTTTCTTTCCATGTTCTTAAGCTTTCCTAGTCAAAATGGAAAACATCCAATAAAATTCGTGTAGAGAAATCAGATTCTATTCTGCAATAAAAAACTCCTCTTCCCACTATTTACTGGGAGTAATGAGTGTGGGCTGAAGAAACCAACGTATGGCATGAACAGTGGGTCCCAAGTTACAGGCACACAGGGGTCATCTAGCCTCACATGCACACTGCCTTTCAGAGTGGAAAACAGAGCTATGTGAGCCACAAAAGAAAGCCTGTCAGACCCCCAACCCCCAAATGTACCAGAGGTCAGTTTCCTACAGTCAATGTCTATTTTTAAACTACTATAAGTTGGGTTCTAAATTTGACCTGCATTTAAATTATCATCTGGTGAGGAATGTCCGGCTGGACTCTTAAGCAGTTTAAGTTGCTTGAGGAAGGTCCAAACAAAGTTCACTCTGCACGCAACGGACAAAGCCTCCTCTTAGCAACTGCATCTTCCACAAAAACGAGCAGCAGCTGTGAAGAAAGACCATCCTGCAGCTGAGGGGCCTGGAATTTACTTCTCCATACAACTGGTAAAAGCAGGCCATTCTCCACATTAAGATGGTTTGGGAAAACCAATTTCCAATTGCTCAGCACAACAGAATTAAGTAATAAAGCATTTTTTCAATGGCATGCTGAGTACTTGAATACCATCCCGAAGAAGATGCCAACAAAAACCTACTTTTAAGCTTCCTCACAGTACACTTCTCTTCAGAAAGTAAAAGCTCACAGGGCCACACTGACCAAAGTCTTCGCACTGACAATGAAGAAAGAGTCTTCTTTTAAATTTTGTGTTCAGAGATGGGGAGATAAAAGAAAACCATGAATTTCCTGTCATAGTATCTGAAACTGATTATGAAACTGACGATAATTTTGGAAATTTTTATCATATTCAATTCTGAGGAAGCCTCAATGCACTAGAAACTTTTATAGTTTTTTCGAAATTACTTTTCAAGGGTACTACAGTGGCATAAGGTTGGCTGTAGCACAGTGTACTACACAGGAAATTATGTCCTATCAATTTTAATATCACATTAGGAAAATCATTGCTAGAATAGAGATAAAAAACTAAAACAAATCTCTAGAAAGAATTAATCTCTGGGGAAAAAATCTACAGCTATAGAACTACATATGTTATATATCTATTTCTTTAAACCAAAATAATAATTCAATAAAACCCATTTAAATAAACTAATAATCAGTAATGAAAGTAAAAATATGTGTTCATATGTACACACCACAAACAAAGCCATGTTAATATGTATACCTCATAAAGCCTGGAATTCTGGTCCAGTCCACCATGCCTAAAAAACTAACACTGTCATTCAGAGGGCAGAACACATCCAAATACTTCATTTTCTAGATATCTGAAAGATCAATCTAAGATTCAAAAACTATAGACCATTGAAAGCAAAAGCAAAGCATCTGCACCAGCAGTCTTGATCCCATCATGCCTCATTCATTCATTCATTCAGAACATTTACTGAGAATGTGGCTGAGGCTGCTTGTTGCTACCTAATGTCCACTCTCCCTTTGTTCCCAAGAGTACTCCCAATTTATCTACAGGAAACAAGGCACCTAACTAAAACACTACTTTTCATAGCTTCTCTTGCAGCTAGATGAGTCCATATGGTTAAGTTAGTTTCTGGCCAATGAGAAACAAGTATATGTGTTTTGAGACAATTAAGCAATGTCCAGCTTGTCTACAGGGAGCTGACTCTGTTCAGAATTTCACCCTTTTTCTTCCTTCCTTTCATCTTTTAGAAAATTAAAGTGATGCTCTGGTAGCCATCCTGTACTATGCAATCACCTTAAGGATGCATGCCAAGAACTCAAAAAGGTCTAAGCAGTATTTCTTCAGTGTAATCACATTCAGGGAGTAGTGGTGAAAGATAATGTCACTGCAGAGGCTACACAATCACCTGTGACACCAGGCTGGTGTCTCAAATGGATAAATATGAACAAGTTTACAAAATCTCTGAAAGAACATGGCTTAAGGAACAGTCCTTACCTTCCATAAATAGAACATAATGTTCTTAAAGAATAAATAACACAAGAATCATGAGATGCTTCTCTGTTCATATCCTTAATCTACCACGTAAGTATCTACACATTGAGGACTGGTTGTGTGTGTGTGAATCTTTCTCCCCCACTGCCCTAGAAAAACTTAAAGGCAAAGACTACTCTTGTTCACTTTTGCAGCTATACAGCCCAGCAGATAGCAGACACTCAAGTGTTAGATAAACAACTTAAATTTATATTTGAGAAGGGCACAGAAGTAATTACGGTGCAGTGTGAGAAGATGATGGATATACACAATGCACGCACCCTGCAGGGAGGCAGGCACTGTTTGGAGTGTGTGCTCAGACAGCCTTGTTTACCCCACATCACTGCACCTCCTCTCTGTCATGTGGTACACAAAGACCAGAGAACACTCATAGGAGCACCTAAGCCACTAATCCAGTCAGAAGACAATGGGGTGGGGAGGGAGGACAGCATGTACAATGAGGAGGGTTGAGCACAAGGAGTGAAAACTGAAGGTCAACAGAATTTTTCCAGGTTGAAGGAGACAGGCAGAACTTTTAATGCCGAGAACTTACTGGGTAGGAAAATCCAGAGGCAAGAAAGACCACAATGCACCAGAAGAGCGTGGCAGAATGTCGTACTGAATCAGTGAGTACAGCTACCCGAAGCACTTCCTAACACATGAGGGATGGAGCTGTCAAGAGTCATATCTAAAGGAGGGCACCTGAAAAAGAGACCTGATGATTTATCAGAAATATTTCTAAAATGTGTGTCTTTAGAAGCATGAAAGAATTTCTTAATCTGTAGCATATCATATAAATCCTGCTCTATTTTTAAGCCCAGATTATTAATATTAATAGTTTTAAAAGATTACTTATTGAAGAGTAATAAAGTACATTAAAATTTTTATAAAAGCATAGAAATGAACTGGGAAAAAATTTGTCCAAAGCTGAAATATTTCTTCAACGTATCTCTAAATAACATACTTCCCTCTGAATTTTGGAAAGATGGTTAAGCAGATTCATGACTTAAAAAATAAATTTTGTATTTGATGGCAGAGAGTCAACTTTTTCAAACTCCATTTCCACTACCCTTCCCTTCTTTAGTAACAGAAATATGATTTTATTTAGGCTGGCAGTGTTCCCACTTAAACACCACACTTGAGCCTCCCTTGAAGACAGCGGTGGCCAAGGAGTTTCAAGTAAAAGTCCATGGGTGGAGATTCCAGAAAGTCCTTTTTGCCCCTTTTCCTTTCCCCTCCTCTTGCAGACATCTTGGCTAGAACTACAAAAGTGTCCTTCGGTTTCGAGGACAAAGGCCTAAAGATGCTGAATGTCAGAAGGAGCCTGAGTCTCTCCCTGAGAACTTGGTGGAAACACCACCCAAAATGGTTTCCCAACAGACATTTCATGTGAGAAAATAAAACACTGTTTAATCAGACACATTTTCCTACTAGTCAAACACAAATTTCATTGCAGAGAATATTTGAAGTACACATAGTAAGATGGGGCAAAAAGTGGTCTCAAATAGACTTAAGGTATTAAAACATATTTCAAGATTCATTATCTTTTTCTGTCTAAATCACACATCTGTATAATTATTGAACATCCTTTTAAATCACAATAAATGTTTTCCAATGTTTTCTTTGGGCACAAAAGACATCTAGTTCTTGAAACATCTGATCTACTCTGGGCGCTAATCCAGGGAGAGTGAGCAGGGCCAGCAGGAAGACCCCTGGAGAGTGAGCATACAGGCATTGTGTAGGGGGAATCGGAAAGTTTAATATCAACAACACAATAATCACAGATATTTACAAAGAGCTTCTTTATGTTTTACAAGCCAAGTGGACTGTTAGGTAAGAGTCAATATAGGGATATATGATCTAAACTAATCTCTGGTAGCCACTGCCCACTATCATAGAATCATGGGGATTCAAATATAACAGCATTCTTACTGTACTTAATACCCCTGCCATCATATTTTTAAAAAGTATAGTTGCTTTATAGCAACTCATCTGATGTAGGTGAGATATATTATCATATTTGTTTTTTGTGGAAATGCCATTGTATCCATTCCCTTACCTTCTACCCCCCAAATAGCTAAATGATTACAAGAAATGGATTACACCTAACAGTAATTCCACAGGGCTGGGATGAATTGAGGGAAGACGACTTCTGTCTTTGGGCAGCATCAGAAATTAGCAGACTGCAGAAGAGTCAGGATCATACTCTCCACTTTAATGTCACTCAACGTACAGCTTTTGTTTAACGCTAGATACAAAATCCAAATGTAGACACTAAACAGTAATTCTATTTCCATTTTTATCTCTGTTCACTTTTTAAAAACTGATTATTCCTCTCTTATTTCCCAACTAACAACAAGCCTACTGCCCAACTAACAATAAGCCTACTGTCAAATCACTACTACCCGACAACTGTGCAACTCCTATTATATGGTACATCACTACATAAATCGGTTTTCTTTATAGGCCAAGTGGTATAGCAAAGTGCACATAATGTCCAGATTCAAACCTGGATTTCAGTCCTCACCCTAACAATTTACCAGCTGCAAGTAAAACCTTGAGCAGACTGATTTACCCCTCTCTTGCCTCAATTCCTAAAACTATAAAATGAAAGTATTGCTATCATTCTCCTTCTAGCATTGTTGGAAAAATTAGTGCTAATGTATAAAAGAACCTAGCAAAATGTTTGATACATAATAGGCATTTTGTAGCTTTTAATATGATGCTAATTACTAAAAAGATTTTAAATATTTAAATAACTGAACTATTGAAGTGTCAAAGAAAAAACAAAAGAAAGCTTAAGAAAAAAACCGTCCAACAAAAAGCATCACACAAAATTAAAAAAATGAAAGGTATAGAAACTTGTAATAGCATCTTCTCAGCTCCTGCCAAAACACCTGTAGTGACAGGAACTCACTACCTAAAGAGGCAACTCCACACTCCCTCAACACTGCATTATGACACACTGAGGATGTGTCAGTCCCTGCACTGAGCTCACACAGATAATGAAGACATGGCCCCTGCTCGCAAGGAACTCACTGCTCCCTCACAGGAACAGACAAGTAGGTACAGTTCAGTGACGGGCAACAAGACAGGTAAACACAGAGTGCGAAAGAGTGCAGGGGGCCACACAGCCCAACGTGGTGGTGTCAGAGGGAAAGAGCCCCTGAGTGAACTCTTACAGAGCAAGGACGTGGAAAGGGCGGCACTGAATGGGAGCAGCAAGTGTACCCTGAGGTAAGAGGGAGCGCAGAATTTCACAAGTGCCAGGTTCAAAGCAGGGAGTGACAGATCGCGAGGCTGCCCAGAACAGCAAGGTTCCCATCACAGGGCTCGAAGGCCACATGGAGAACCCTGGACTCCCTTCCACAAGACGTGAAGAGCCCTGGAGAAACATTTTAAGCAGGAGAACATCTTGGTTAGACATGCTTTTTGTACAAAAATTCTGGTGGCAATGTGGAAAATGAGCTGGATAACGGGGTGGAATGGGGTGGTAATCCAGTCACCTAGGCAAGGGAGAAGACAGCTATGGAAATAGAAGTTACATCGTAAGTTCACCCAAGCTGTTACAAAGTTTCTAAAGAATTACTATTAAGCTGAGTCTCCCTTGATTTCTGTAGGGTTTTGTTCATACAAGGATACTTCAAAAAATTCATGGAAAGATTTGTATTATATTTCCGTTCTATTTTTCCACGAACTTTTCGAAGTACCCATGTATGTGATCTCCCAACAATTATCAACAGCTCCAGAAGAACAGAATCAAGTGATCTAGTTGTACATTCTCACAATGCAAGGCACAATGTTGTACACAACATTCTAAATGGAAGGTTGAGTTATGAGGCATTTTCACCCTGAAATGCCACAGAGAGCATTCTCCACTGCCAACCAGTTTCACACCCAAATGCCTCTAATCAGCTGTTAATAGGAAGAAAAACTGAATCGCAAACATTTATCATTTATCTGTGTGACGTGGGTAAACTACTATCTTAAACAAGTATTTAGATTCAGGTAAAAAATAAAATTCTAAAAACCCTCAAGTTTTGACCACTTTTAAGACTTATCCCCACAAAGATTTTAGTATGTTCTTGGCTTATAACTATAAAGCCTCTTGTAAAAAAGAGAGCAAAACAGCTCTGAAGGCATCTCTCTAAAGATGGACCAAGGGCAGATTGTCCACCTAACTGGAAAGGTATCTCGAGGCCAACAATGAAAGTGGCCATTCCATACCATAAAGCAGAGAAGTTTATTACAGCATAACTTACTTACACAGTAATGGGTCGGGCAAATGACAACTCAAGGGCACATGTCAAGCTTCTCTACGCTATCTCAAGCCTAAGCTCAGATTTATGTAGGTGGTTCACAAAGGAGTTTAATGTAACTAGCTCCACATGTTGATGCAGCTGGACAGGCTGGCCAATTGTCACACCAGTACTCAATCTTTGCTCTAACTACCTTTCCCCTAGTTACTGTATAACTTTATAGGAGGGCCTAAGATGGAGTCAGTTACGCTCACAGTCCCCACAGCATTGTAAAAGGATCTTATCTACACTTAGCTGTCAGCTTAAATTGTTTGTAAAAAGGAAGAATACCACACAAGTTGTCTGGCTGATTCTGAGTTGGCTGGTGTGTGTTCATTCACAAAGAATAATGTGTATAAACATGAACATCCAAGCACAAATATCCATCTGGATAGGATGTTAACACCATTCCTCAATTCCTTAAGGGCCCTATTCTCTTTTAGAAGTATAAAACTTACCAACTGGTTTAAGAGCACTGTAATTAATTTGGGTGAGAAGGACAGAAGACAAAAGAGAAGGAATCATCTCTTTTGAACCCAAACAAGGACTCATCTCCGTAAGATCATTCAGGAAGTTTAAGAGGTTAAATGAATCAGGACCCTGAATCATCTCTATGAAAAAAGTACCAAATTCTTCTCTCCTTGAACCTAACCCTGTCTAAGTCTTTCTTTGTATTCAGTCCCTTGGCACTGCACTAAGAAGGCTACTTTCAGCACAATTGTACTGAGATTTACTTGGGGGAAAGCATGGCAATAAAAAATGGTTACTCATACCAAGCTGAAATGGGGAAAATTGGCAGAAAAAATGGTCTGATTACAGATGAATCCTAAAACTGAGATGTTCCCATTTTTTTCTTCGGTTTAAACTGGGTAATCACTAACCCCAGCACTTGATTTGTGAAGCTTCTACATACCTGGTCAAAATACTCTTCACCTTTTTTTTGGCTGCTGGCCAGTAAGGCGATCTGAACTCTACCCTTCACTTTTATAAAAATGCACAGTTAATTTTTAGTATTTAATTTGGTCTTTCCAATCCCTTCCCTCCCAGCACTGAAGAATCTTATACTAAGACATTAAGAGCAAAGGCTCTAGAGCACTAAACCCCATGAATTCTAATCCTAGGCACGTACCTCCTCTGTGCCTATTTCCTCTCCTATCAATGAGGACCAGCCTCACAGGGTTCTTGTAAATAAATTACAGGCCCGTGTAAGGCGCTCAGCACAGCGTCTGGCACAGAGCTCCATAACTAGTTTTAACTGTTATTAGCCTCAAATAACAAAAATACGGCAAACTCTAGGAGGGCAGTGTTGAAACCCTTGAGACACATGCCATTTTCTGGAAAATAGATGCTAAAAGTATAAAAACATCAGTCAACTACCATTATGGTAAATCTGTAAAGGGATACCATAGGATTATCCAATAATATATATCCATCTTTATATTTCACTGTCATTTTCTATCATTTAAATGCCAAGTGAGTTATTCTTAACTACCTTAAACTTAGCCTTCCTAATTGTCTACTCCTATATCCTGCTGTGACTCCATTAACCTGGCCTCCTGAGGTGGATTTCAAGAAATTTATGATCACCTACAGTTGATTTCCCTCTCACTGATTTTTAACAGTTCTCTATTGATAAATAATGACTTAAAATAAATTAGCTAATTTTTAGACCATGTATTTGTTTCCCCTAGGAATCCACTGAACTACATTTGATTTTCACAGCTGCCTGGATAATTATATTTAGTCCAGTTTTTTAAAAGTCAGTAGAGAAACAATATGATAATCATAGTCTCTTTTTTGAACCTCTGTCTTCTCTAACTCCTCTTAAGGCTTATGCAAGAAGTTCAGAATAAAGACGAATCAACTTACATCTCAGAGGCAACTCAATAATTGGATATTGAAGGCTTAAAATCAGACAATTCTTACTGTAACAAAAGATGAAAATCACAAGATAAACAGAATAGTGAATGACTACAGGGGTCCCAAGTGCATTTCTGCACCTAAAATCAAAAGGTACTCCATATAAATTTGCATATGGGTTGAGTATACCTTATCCAAAATGCTTGGGACAAGAAGTATTTTGGATTTCAGATTTTTTTGGATTTTGGAATGTTTGCAGAATACATTCCATTTGAGCAACTCTAATCTGGAAATCCAAAATCCAAAATGCTCCAATAAGCATTTCTTTTGAGTGCCATGTTGGCACTCAAAAAGTTTCACGTTTTGGAGCATTTAGGATAAAAATGTATTAAAATGATCACCTTAAATTATTCATTTTTTTGGTAGGGACAAGAAGCAAGAGAAGAGCCCACTGTAACCTTAACACAAGATTTCCACATAACTGACAGGTCTCCACTTTCTTCTCATACCTCATATAATTAAATCAATTCAGGCGAGACAGTATGACTTCTTTAAAAAGTATAAGAGAAGCAGTTGTCCACAGAATACCTATTATTTCAAGATTTATGCAACTCTCCCCAAACACTCCACTATTCCAAATTTTGTATCTAAAAACAACATGGAGGGGTACATGCAGGATGAAGGAAGCACACTCCATCATGTCTCTCCTCCAAATGCAGCCAAAACACCTAGACAAGTACACGAAGCAGCTATTTGCTCTGAAAAGTAAAAGATAGCAGGCTGATTAAGTGGGAAGAAGACTGAATCTCAAAGTATCACCAAACTGGCAATGAGTTTCCCTGTTTTTTTCCAATGGAATCCCCCGGCCCAGATTTGAGGCAGCTCAACACCCAGAAGTGAACACCAGGATGTGGACAGAGAGAACAAATCCTTTGAGGTCAAGCTGGAGGAGCAGAAAGGGGATTTCCCAAACCTGTAGAGAGTGGGGCTAATCTCCCATTTTTCTTTCTTTTTTTCTTTTCCATCCTTTTGCTTTCCAGCCTAAGGCAACCCCAAGGCAACTATAGTCATCTAAAACTCTGAGGAGCCTTCCTCTCTTATCAGAGGAGTTATGTTACCACCATGTAGGGCAAACATCTGTTGCTTTTTCTGTCTTCTTGTCTCTTGGTCCAGAAAGTAAGCAGTTACAGAAGTGCACTGCTCCATTCTACAGTCCCATCTTTGGGGCTAGAGGACTGAAAGGGTGAACTCCAGGGAAACAAGAAGTAATAAAGAAATCAACCCACGCAAATATAACCAACTGATTTTTGATAAAGGTGCAAAGGTAACTCAATGGAGAAAAGACTCTCTTCAACAAAAGGTGTTGGAACAATTGGATATCCATATGCAAAAAAAGGGAATCTTGACCTAAACCTCAGATCTTATACAAATATTAATTCAAAATAAATCATACATATCTAAGTGTAAAACTGTAACACTTTCAGAAGAAAACATAAGAGAAAATCTTTATACCCTGGAGTCAGGCAAAGAGTTCTTGGATATCACCCCAAAGCATGACCCATAAAAAAAATTAAAAAACAAATTGCACTTCCTTGAAATTAAATTTTCTTGCTCTGGGAAAGACACTATTAAGAAGATGAAAAAAATATACTATAGTGGGAAAAATATTTGCAACTCACACATGCAACAAAAATTTGTAGCCACAGTATGTAAAACAAAACAAAACCCTGAAAACTAAACCAAGAAAAGAAACAACCCAAATAAAAAATGGGCAAAAAACTTGAACAGACACTTCATGAAGAATGATATACAAATAGCAAGAAAGCACATGAAAAAATGTTCAACATCATTAGCCATTAGGGAAATGCAGATTAAAACCATGATGAGATATCATTACATATCCATCAGAATGGGTAAAATAAAAAAATACTTACATTACCTTGACAACAGCAAGTGCTATCAAGGATACCTCACACCTGAAACTCTCATACATTACTGGTGGGAATGCAAAATGATACAGCTACTCTGGAAAACAGTTTGAAAGTTCCTCAAAAAGTTAAATGTATGTCTACCATATCATCGAGCAATTGCACTTGTAGGTATTTACCCAAGAGAAAGGAAAGCATATGTCCATACAAAGATCTATACAAAAATGTTTGTAGTTCCTTTATTTGTAATACCCCAAAACTAGAACCCAAATGTCCTTCCCAAATGAGATATTGGATAAACAAAGTACAGTACATCCTACCAAGGAATCCTACTCAGCAATTAAAAGGAACCAACTATCTATATCCACAGCAAATTGTATAAATCTCAATGGCATTGTATCAAGTGAAAGAAATCAGCTCCAAAGCATGACCTACTGTAGGCTTCCACATAAATGACATCTTCCCAAAGAGAAAAATACAGAGACAGGCAACAGATCAGTCTTAGCCAAGACTGACAGGTGGGGAGAGGGTATAACACAAGGGAACTTTTTGAGGTGGTGGAACAGTTGTGGGGCTGGTTACACAAATCTATATGTGTTTCAAAACTCACAGAACTTTATACCAAAGGAAAAAGGCTATTTTACTTCATGTTAATTTTTTTAAAAACCAAAAACACCTCAAATTTATAATAACATTTTGTGCAACTAAATTATATAAACCATGTACAGAAATGGGTTTTAAAGATAACAAAACAACGTAGCATTTTTAAACCAAGTTTATTTATAAAACATTTAAAAGACGCCACAAAATTATTTCTCTCCAATGACTATATAATAGCAAGAATGTCAGTATTCAACAGACCCCAACGGTTCTAATCACTTTGGCTTCTGGCTTTAGGGATGTTGATTTACCAAGCAGGTGAATCATCAGAGAAACAGATGCATGAACTTGGAATCATCCAAAGTTTGCCCACTACAAGTCAGTCCCATCTCTATCGCCACGGGGCTTCCACACTTCCTCCATTTCCTCACCAGGAACAACCCAATATGCATACGGTTTCTTTTAAAACTAGAACAGCATATATACAAAAGGAAAAGGTCAAGGAAACCAGTTTCATTGGGAGCATCTGCACGTTGTCTTCACTACCACTGCAATTGTGATGCCTCCACAATGTGCCAGAAACTGACACTACTTTCTGTAAACCTCACATCAGAACTGATGCTCTCAATGCAGTAAGTGAATGTGAGGAATAGCTCTCAAGTGCACTGTTCAAACTGAAATGATCCAGCCCAGGTTGAATATACTGCAATAAAATCATCTCCAAAAACATGTCTCTACTTTCTCAAAGCATTTTTTACTGAGTTATTTTTGCCTTTAAAAACAAACAATAACCACCTCTAAACGGGTAACACAGATGCTGCCCTCATCCCACTCTCACTGACTTCTTTCCCCTTTTCAAGTCTGTCCTACATACTTAGCACTGGCCATTCAATTGCATAAAATAATCACAAATGTGTTACTTTTTTAAAAGAAATCTTATAATTGAGTTTTTATTTTAATGAAGAGGCTATGCATAATTTTTTTTTCTTTCTCGCTTTCTATTCTGCTTTATTTTCCAAAACTGAAATAAAGACAGGTGAAGAACTCCCTTTCATGACATAATTTGCCATAAATTATGACTGTGACTATTACATTCATTTTTAGTACTCTTGGGGAAATCCTACTTTTTGAAGGCATTATCTAGTCCTCCACCATCACCACCAAAAAAACTGTGGGGGGTAAGATACACTAAACTTTTAGATAATATCGTTCTCACCAATTAATATAAAAATAATTCAGTTATAAACATAAGGAGAGTCAGGTTATTTTTAAATGGGAGATTTTGCTTCTTGATGTCTTTAACTTGCTGGAGAACAGTGTGCAGGAACAGATGAGCATTTAATAAGCCCACTTTGATTAAATTTTTCAAACCTAAAGTATATGCTACATCACTCTCTAGAGAGTGGCACTTCTTGGGGTTCTGTCAGACATATACTTAAGAATAATCACCTGAGTGCACATGACTGAACCTTGACTTACACACGGGAATGCTGTTCTTTGTTAGATGCCAACAGCGAAAGGGGATGTCAGATGACACCATCAAAGTGGTGCTTTCTTTTCTGTTGCCTAAGATGCTAATATGTCTGTTAGTCTTAGTTGCCAGCAAAGACACTGTGCATTCCATATAAAATCAATATACAGAATTTCACACACTCACCACACCCATGTGCACAAAATTTTCTTTAGAAAATTCATTCATTTTATATGACTTAGAGCCTGAAATTTAGGGGTTTTTTCAGGCTGGAATACATCAGCAATGCCTACTGGCAAAAAAAAAATGCAAGTTAGAAAATCAGGACTAAGAATGTAACCATAAATAGCCAAATGAAGAAAAGAAAAGCCTGGATGCCATTACATGAAGCCTGATGATACTAAGTCAGGGGAGAGATTCCAATGGTGAGCAGGTACTGACTGTGGGGACTTACCTGCAGGATGCTGTGCACAGCAGAGAGGTCCTCACCTAAACAATCGCAGGGTCAGACTGAGACTGCTCCACAAATCCCACACGACTATTTTCATAATATAATTTTGGCACAAGATTGGGACCTTTTTATACTGAGTTACTTAAAGACTTTGTCATCTTCATCACCCCAGCAAGGAGCCTGGATCTAAGAGATACTCATATGGTTGCTGAGTAGAATGAATAAAAAAAGAAAGTGAGCTACATGAAAGGACCATAACTGCCCACAGGCATTGCCCACTGATCCAGTGAAGCATTCAGCACACTCCTGTTCTGGCCAGGGGCATAATCTCCTCCACTCTGGAGGATTTTTGTAACTGGATGGTAATTCCATAAAGGAGAACTGAATTTTCTAAAGCAAAATTCACTTCTCAGCTAACTTCATAGTTGGTAATAACTGTATTGGAGGAAGACAACTGTGCCAATTTTTTTCAGCACATTTGTGTTTGCATTATCAACACTAACTTCAACCCATGTTTCTCTGTAGAAATCTTTTTAAGCAGAGTGTCAATTTTGTAGCTGTTGTTTTAATTAAAACTGATTAACATAATCTGAAAGTCTCTTGAATAAACGCAGCATGTCACAATAGGCCGAAAGCAAACAAGGGAGTGAGGGACCCTCTACGTTGTGCACGTACCGCACAATTTGCAGGAGAGCTATGTTCCAAATGGGACACGTCATCTGAAAGAGGACCGAAGCCAGGTCTCAGTTTCAATCCCAATAGTAAATATTAGAAAAGTTTAGCTTATTTCTTGGAGCAGCTTCATGACAGCTCTAATATTTTCTTCCTGCACTACAACAAATGCACTCATTTTGGAAGACATACCTCCAGGCTTCTTCTGATAGCATTTTTGCTCTCAAGTTACTTTTTTCTCTCATCACTTTGATGATATCACCCAAAAGTACTATCACACAAGAGAGCAAGCCCAGAATTATCTTCCTGTTTTAAAGATAGGCTTGAAACCCCACCCAAAAAAGCATCATCACAACTTCGAATTTCCCTTTTTTATTAGGGTGGAGTACCAACTCAAAGACTCTCAGAAAGCAATCTGAGAACCCTATAAGAGGGGTCTTCAGTTTAACCTGGTATCTTCTATCCACAAGTAGTTCCTTAGTTCAGGACTTTTAAGCCAGATTCCCACTACTCCTCCTTTCCATAACTAACTTTACTGACAAAAAGACCAGAAAGCAGTGTCAGGAGCAGAAAGATCAATAGATTTAGAATCAGAAAATCTGTATTCAAATTCTGCCACTACCAGCTGTGTAATGTGGGGTGGGGGAACAACACCAAAACTGTTTATTTCTTTTTTTCTTTTTTCTTTTTTTTTTTTTTAAAAGATGACCGGTAAGGGGATCTTAACCCTTG
>NW_007727597.1:206706-212261 GCF_000696425.1 Galeopterus variegatus | reverse complement strand
TGGCCTTGGTGTCATCAGCACCACACTCTCCCGAGTGAGCCACGGGCCGGCCCCCAAAACTGTTTATTTCTAAAATGAGAAAAATTCTTTGTTCCACTATCTTGGCTATTATAAAAATTAATAACATTAAAAATGATTAACAATGATTATGAAGATTAAGAGTAATTTATTTCTATGCTGATAAACAGTAATGTATTATACATAATTGTCTTATGCAGATGAAAAGCAATTTTATTTTTATATGTACATTTAATTAAACAAATAAAGGTTTAATTATTTCTTTATATATTTAATTATAAATAATCAATAATTATTATAAAGACTAAAAGTAATTTGTACTGTTTTCATTATGGTTGTCTCTTAGTAAGTCATTCTATGAAACTCCAACCCTCAACAGCAACCAAATTCAAAAGGACTCGGTCATCCATTACTACAATAAAGATATCATGTAATTAGAACAATAACACACATTTAAAGTAGAAAATTTTAAATAAGTATAAAATATAAACTCAAAGCCATT
This sequence comes from Galeopterus variegatus, assembly GCF_000696425.1. NCBI lineage: Eukaryota > Metazoa > Chordata > Mammalia > Dermoptera > Cynocephalidae > Galeopterus > Galeopterus variegatus. Next base: position 211,741 of record NW_007727597.1, on the reverse strand, counting down.
CACAATCTTACCACCCAGAGACAAACCCTATTTATACTGTGGTACAGTTTTTAAAATTGGAATAAGTATATAAAATGTTTTGTATCCTCTGTTATTTAACAGAACACTGCACACATTGCACACTGGATGTTTAATCACAGTACGACAGTTCTCCACATGTACGCACCACAATTTAACCATTTCTGCACTATTTGGCATACGGTTGCACACAACTTTTATGCTAAAAATGTTAAAGTGATAAACATCCTTGGACATAAATTTTTGTGACCTTATAAAATTGTTTCTATAGAATACAGTCCTAGAAGCGGTACAGCAAGATGTAACTATTTGGAAGGCTCTTGGCACATTCTATAAAATTTTTGGGGGGGTGGGGGGGAGGCTTGCCTTTGGGGGCTTTCCAAAGTATTTAGCATGTTTTTGTAGAAAGATAATACTCGTATTTGATCAGATTACATAAAATTTTATTATGCAATTACAATAACAAGTACTACTGACAAAAACAGGCTTTGTTACAAACAAAATTTACCCTTGATCAACATTCAACTCAACCAGCCGATCCAGAAGGAGCTGGGAGTCTAGAGGGTGGCTGTCTAACGCTAAATGTTGAGGGTGTCAGAGCATCAGTGTGCCTGACAGGATGAGGTCACTGAAGAGAGCCCCCATCTCTCAGCACTTTGCACTGAGTATTACTGTTTTAAAAGGTATTTATTTGCCCTTACATGTATATGTAGGTGCAGTATAAACTTCTTGCACTATTACTGTTTTAAAAGGTATTTATTTGCCCTTACATGTATATGTAGGTGCAGTATAAACTTAAAAAGACACAGCTGGCCCCTGCTCTTAAAGGAAGAGCAGGGAACACGTTAGTGTTTAACACAGACTTGCCAAATGGAACAAGAACAACCAACCAAGATCTCTCTCCTAGTCTCCTCCCTCTCTACCCACCCTCCAAACGTTGGACCCCAAGCTTGGTCTCCAGACCTCCTTTCTTTTCTATTTACATTCAATCATTAGTTGATTTCATACAGTCCCAGAGCTTCAAATATTATTCATATGGTGAAGACTCACAAATAAAACTCTAGATAACATCTCTCCGAAGCATGTCAAATTTAACAGAATATGGATTCCCCAAACCCCGACCTGCTCCATTCACCAGACCAATAACCACCACCACCATCACACAGTCACTCAAGCCCAATAGCTAAGCCGTCCTTGACTTTTCCCATTCGCAACTGCACATCCAATCTAATAGTAATTCCTGTCACCTCTCTGTGATTTTGAGTGTATTCCCTGTCTTCTCACCTTAAAATGTGAGCATCTGCAGGGAAAGGACCTTGCCTTGTCCGTGGCCATATCTTCAGCCCCAAAGCAGTCCCTGTTACATAGTAAGGCCGTAATTCACACTGTTGAGTGAAAAGAGCTCCTAAAAATTTTCCGGCTCCTCTGAGAAGTTTTCCATATATAACTAGAAGAATAGGATAAAAGTTCCCAACCCCTTTTAAACTACACAATGTTCAAGTTTCCAGTCAAGATGGCTGAATAGACAGTCCCCAGCGTCACTCTCTCCCCCAAAATCAATGAATTTACAACTATAAAAAAGCAATGACAACCAAGCTGGGACTCCTAGAGCTCAGGTGAAGAGGAGGAGAGACCTATGAAGTTCATGAAGGCAGAGAAGCCACGATGAGAGAAAGAAAAAAACACTCTGACCATTTTGTGCCACAACCACTTTCAGGCTGGAGCTGCTGAGCGCAAAAGCCAAAGTTGTGCCCTTTGGATGAAGTTGCTTGGAGGTAGCAGGGGAGAAGAGGGTCTTGGTGGCACCCAGGCCAGCAGTACCACCAACAGGGTTCTGTGGACCTACACAGGACTGAGAAGCCACACAACTAAAAAAAAGGAGCTACTCAGAGGCCAGTGAGTTATCACAAGGGACTGGTGCACAGCCCGTCCCATGGAAAGTGTTTGGGGCACAGGTGGTGAGGGTGATGGGCCCACCAGGAGAACACTGGGGCACAGCAAGTACAGCTGACTGGTACCCTAATCAGCAAAGGTCCACTCAGAGGAGACTGGTCAGGAATATAGAATTGCATGGGGTGCAGTTTCTACACAGCCCAGGTGCACCAGGTCTCTGGAGAGCTGGAAGTACCTATAAAGTCAACCATTAAAACCTGAGCTGCACAAAAAGCCTTCCCTAGGGAAACAGCAGCAAAGCAGCAATTTAACTCAACTACACAGCTCAAGTACTGGTTCCCATAGGAAGTTCCCTCATTTTAGAAGTAAGCATAGGACAAAAAATTAGTTCCAGCCCAGGCACACTGCCAGTGCTTCGGGGCCTGCCCAGGGTCTTGAGGCATGGATCTGGAGACTGGACCCCCCCCCCCATCCCACAACTAGGCACACCACCAGCCCCAAGGAGCATGTCAAAAACATCACCTCCATGTGGGTGGCCCACCACAGCCACATAACCACTGCTGCCACAAAAGTGGCTAGACATCACGACCACCACGCATATGGTCCGCCAACCACTGGAGTGCACTGATACAAGGAGAGTCACCAGCAGAGACAAAAGAAAAGAAGAGGATGTCTCTCTCCACAAAGCCCATTCCAGAGTGAAGAAGAAGCATCTGCTCTATGATAATATTGGGGGAGCTGAACACACCTCTCAGCATTGGACAGATTAGGCAATAAGTCAAAAGAGTAACCATCACTCTTTCAGAAGGAAGAAATCTAGGGTAATTTGAGGGGGGAGGAGGGAGGGCGAGGGGGATGGAGAGAGATCGGACAAGGGGCATAAAGAATAAGTACAATTTATAACAATATATATGCTAGTAATATTGATTTGATCAACATGTCAACTTTGAACCCCCAAAATATGTATAATCAATTGATTCAATAAAAATTTTAAAAATATAAATAAAATAAAAAATAAAGGTAAAAGGAACAATTCTAAATAAATAAATAAATAAAACTACACAATGTTCATGGCTTGACAGTGACAACAGGGTACTGCCCCAATACCCTCATTTTACAGATGTGGACCCTGAGGGTCCAGAAAGTTTACATAATTTACCCAAGATCATGAGAACCCAGGGTTCCTGAAGCAAACATCCAATACTTATAAGCAGCCCCATCCAATGGTCGTCCACCAAGCCCCCATTCTTTGTTATGTACAACACAACTCTTGCAAGTAGTTAGAGAACTGAACTGAATTAACATCAGAGATGTGTAATTTTTCAACTAGGGTATATGAGAAAACATTCAGCAAGAGGATTCTTGCAACGTTACAAAGCCACTTGAAAAGCCCAGAACCAGTTTTTGGAGACTGATGAAGTACCAGATAGCGATTCACAGCAGGTAGAAACTAAAAGTCAGGTTACCCACATTCAAAATCCCAAAGTCACTAGAGGAAGCTGTTGTGGCTAACTTTGCTTCCTTCTTTTACAAATTCATTCGTATCAGAATCTACTATAAATCTCCATACAGAGAGAGTAACTGGGTGTCTGTAATTTGGTAATCACCATCCAGTTTCACATTTACTGTTCAAAGGTTCTTCATAAAATTCAGTAACATGAGGCCCCATCCAGAAAGTTCCCAAAAGTAAACTCATGGGTGTGAAGAAATTTCACCTCACGGATTGAGTCATTTTCCTGTCCCAATCTGAATACCATGGTGTTTACAAAGCTCCTGTTATCACTTCACTGAGCTTCCTTGATACACTGTAAGGGGTCTTCCAAGCACCGCCAGCCCCCACCCTCAGCCAGGCACTGCCACCTGCACAGGACAGGTAAGCCAGATCTCTCCTCAGCTCTCGTCCCTACTGACATGACCACATCATCCTCCTGGCTAGGACTAAACACAACTTACAGATTTATCCAATGCTTGATTGGAACTTCTGCCTAACGCTTGTTTTTATTACAAACAACAACTAATATGCCCTTAAAAATTAACAAAACAGCTTTTCAAAACACATCGCTTCATTTGCTCCCATGAAGAATACAGCAGCATCACCTTCCTCATTTTTCACAGAAGAATGTTTATAAAGGGGACCAATGTCACACTATAGTAAAGCTCAGACCTACACCAAAGTCCTTGAAAACAAAAACCCTTGCTCGTTTGCCCACATTAATTGCACCACGGGGTCTTGTGAGAGAGCCGTATCAGCATGCACATTACACGTTTCTGCTACAACTAGCAGACAGCACGTCATTCAGGTCACTCACTCATTCATTACACTCTACATTGCCTTGATTGACTGACTGATTGATTGATTGTACATGGGGATGGGTTAAGAAACATAAAGGTTTTGACCTCCAGGAGCTCGTAGGGGGAAGAGGGAGGGGAGGAGAGGAATGACAGGATAAATACATAGCAGATAAAAATAATAATAATGCAAGAAAGGTAAAGGCAGTGCTGTCCACTCACATCTGTACTGTACTTCATAGTTTGCAAAGAGTTTTCATGTAGATGTAGCATCCCTCAGAATAATAACTAAGCACTGAGTTTATGCTGGGGAAGCTCAGGTTCAGAGAGGCTGAGGTAAAGAAAGGAGAAGGCATTCTACAAGCAGCATATGCCACAATGGCTTGGAAATGAAAAAGGACTTGGAGAGTCAGGAAACTCTGGGCTGGAGCACTTGGTTTCTAGTGCAAAGTAACAAGAGCTACAGATGAAAACAAGGGAGATGGTTAACCAAAAACAAACGACTTAGAACTCACCTACAATAAATAACTAGCCCTGCAAGAGAACCATGAACACAATAAGGTTTCTTTCAGAAAGACATGTGGTTCTCATAGATATAAAGCTGAAACGTGTCATGGGTTTTTACAGTTCCTGTCTTCCAACATCAAAATTCATCCTTCATACTTCTTCATCCTCTCTGCTTTTAACGTAAAATATTAAGATCTATTTACTTATAACATTATTAAAATAAGGGCCGGCCCGGTGGCGCACTGCTGTAGTGCACCGCTTGGGAGTGTGGTGGCGCTCCCGCCGAGGGTTCGGATCCCACATACAGACCGGTTCCCGCTCACTGGCT
>NW_007727597.1:195005-205005 GCF_000696425.1 Galeopterus variegatus | reverse complement strand
GTTGTTTCAAGCAGGCATGAAAATTTTCTGTAAAAATGTTCTAAAACCCTGTCTATGAATTAGGAGATGAAGCTAGTTTGCCTTATATCCCTAAAATCATTCATTAAGTACTACATACATTAATAACTGATTTATAGATCAAAAGCTCTCAGAGAATGACAATTCAATTAAAACAAAGAGAACTACTGAGAAAAAATTGTTACCAAAATATACTGAGAGAACAAATAACTAAGGCCATTAAATTTGGTTCTTGTGCACAACACAAGATAATTCATTAAAAACCATCTTGTCAATGTGCTGGAGTCTACAGACATCCACTTTAGTCTATAGAAACATACTAGAAATAGTGGCAAACACTAAACAAAACAAATATGACTTAAGAAAAAGTATTTTTTAGTTCATAATGCATACAAATCTCCACTTTATGTACCATTTGGGGGTTAAAAGAAATGTAATATAACCCTGCTAAGAGAATACCATTAGAACACAGTGAATTTTATTAACTGTTGCTTTCAGCACAGTTCTATTAATGCCTATTGTTTATCTATACAAATAAAGAGCAGCCTGGGAACTGTCCTACTTTCTTTGAGAGTTATCAACTGAAGCTAACGTTTTCTTAGCGAGAGCTCCACTTTGAAAGGGTACTATGAACCTGACTGGCTTTTTTGCTGTTTCCACAGACACAAGTACAATTTTCAGCATGGGCCACACTAGCTTTGAGGTGGAACCTGAGTATTCTCGAGTGAGTCTCCCAGCAGTCTCCCTGTGCTCATTTACTCAGCCAAAACAAAGGGCAACCTTTCTCTCTAAAAACAGCAAGTTAAAAATGAGCTTAATCATAAATTCTAACGGATGGCAGTATCAGCATTAGCTTCTTTCTATCCCGTTCGTCTTTGAACATGCCTACAGCACAGCATCTTGGACATACTCCAATTCAATGCAGGGAGCCCCTCTTTTTCCCCTAACGTACCTCAACATCAACTGGATCACCAGTATATAAAAGTGTTACCTGTTTCAACTCAGATACTCTCTATCCCGTTCGTCTTTGAACATGCCTACAGCACAGCATCTTGGACATACTCCAATTCAATGCAGGGAGCCCCTCTTTTTCCCCTAAAGTACCTCAACATCAACTGGATCACCAGTATATAAAAGTGTTACCTGTTTCAACTCAGATACTTGTAAGGACTTATAAGAAATCACCACTCAGAAGATTTACTAGAGAACTGTAGTTCCCCTAATATTACCCCCAAGCGTGTGACTATGGAAACCTTTCTTGACCTCCTCTTTATAATTGGAATGTGGCCAGCCACCAAAATAAATAAATAAAATGGTAACGTTGTGAGAAATATGTTTCTCACATAGCATGGCTAGCACATACCAAACACACAAAGTATATACCAGCAACAAACATCTACTGCTGGGAATTCTTTTTCGACGCTGGTGCTGGTGGTGATGATGCTGGTTACTAGTGCAGGGTCAGGGGAGAGACCTCAATAAGGAATGACTCTGGTAGACCTAACAACTGAGGGCAATGTTGAGCCCCATAACATATCTAATAAAAAACAGTGAATTAGGTAGGTCAGGATAAATAGTTGAATCAACTTGATTCTTTCACTTCAACTTCTTATTGCAATGTGATTAAGTATCTTGACTCAACAGGCAAATCCCACCAGGTCAGCTACATAGAACATCTGTAGATAAATACAACATCTCTACCTGACAAAATATATGCACACCAAAGTTGCAGTCTTGTTCTGCTCTCCAGCTACCAAAAGAGCATTCATTTGTTAATAATAACATTTCTGTGACAAAGATGGAGGCATACCTCAAAAAAAGGTTTTGACTAAAATGCTATATACAGATACTACCTAACATTTATCGTCATCCTGATCATCCTTCAAAAGGTTCTAAAATTCTAAATCAAATGTACTATTAGGTATGTCTAGAGTGCCAAATTTTCAGGGTGTCAAAATGCTCACTTATAAAATGGAGGTAATATCTCTCTTAAAGGACTGAGTGACAATAAAGCATGTGGGAAAAAAATCAATTCAAGATGGGTCATAGACTTAAACAAAAAAGCCAAAGTCATGAAGCTTTCATAAGAAAACATACGGCAGTATTTTTAGAACTGGGGGTAGGTAAAGATTTCTTTTTTTTTTTATTCCTTTTTGTCTTTTTTCGTGACCGGCAACGGATCACAACCCTCAGTGCTTCTAGGACAGTTCCAGGACCACTTCTCCAGAAAGCATTTCTTGATAGACTTTGGTTAAGTCATGTCCTCTTGCTCTGAATTCCTGGGGCACTTCACTTGCACCTGCCTCAGGCAGTTTCCCTTCTACTGTACTAAAGTTGCCTTTCTGTACATCTTGCATCCCCTTAACACTCAGGTGCCTTGAGCAAAGGCTCTATGTCTGATGCACCTAGACAGGGCCCTGTAAGAGACACTCCCAAGCGGTGCACTGTAGCAGTGCGCCACCGGGCTGGCCCATGGTAAAGGTTTCTTAAGACACAGAAAATTATAACAAAGACAATCAGGCAGATTTCATCATTATTAAAACTGTGTATCATCAAATGACAGTTAAAAAAAAGAAAAAAAGATTAAATAGATAAGCCACAAACTGTGAGAAAATGGTTGCAAAATATAAATCTAAAATAAGGAAAACTGGTGTCTAGGATGTATAAAGAACTCTTTACAACTCAACAAAAATAAAACATTTACTGAAGCTTGCTTATAATGCCTGTTTGGAGGGGATAGGTCAATAGAGGAGGAAGAGATTCTGGCAATTTCTCTCCTGTGAAGAATTAAGGGTTGGTAGTAAAGGAGGAGAATGGATTGTCTAGAAGACTACTTGAAAGAGAAGGCAGGAAATAAAATTTATATAGATGCCAGGACAGTTTGAACTATTAAAAAATATATTGTACTCAGTGTCAGTAAATCTCTTTTAAAACACATTTGAACTTAAGATGGCAGTTTTGACATCCTATTAAGTTAGTTTCAAAAGCTTCTACTCAAATTTAATGCACTAAGTAATCATTCTTATTTAAATTTACTCAGTTCTTCAGACCAAGAAACATACGGTTGTTTGGATGGAAAATACATTTTACTTAAAAAACTGGATTCAGGGGCCGGCCCGGTGGCGCACTGGATAGTGCGCTGCTTGGGAAGCGCAGCGGTGCTCCCGCCCGAGGGTTCGGATCCCACATACAGACCGGTTCCCGCTCACTGGCTGAGCGAGGCGCGGGAGCAACGCCCGGGTTTGCGACATTACATTTTAGACATTCTCTGCTTCATCTAAATATATACTTGAAGTCTTCTACAATACTAGGCCAACACCCTAAGGATACAAACAAAGTAATATAAAATGGCATAGAGTTGCCAATAATTATTAAAGTTTTTCAGCCATAATTCTTGAGCTGTGATTTGATATAATTATATATTCAGTTCTGTCTAGACATGCTGTTCATATGCAGTTGGATTTACAAAGCATACCACTCTACCCCACAAGTGCTGGCAAACCAATATATAATAAACAGTTACCCACTGTAGTATTTTAGGACATGAGATTGATGGGGTGGTATTTTTAATATACAGATGTTGACCACTTATAAAAACAAGAATGTTTTTACATTTGTTGCAAGTTTTTCAAATGCAAATCTAAACATGTGATGAATGATGGACCAGTTAGTGTGTGCCTATACCTTCTCATCTGATTTACTCTTCTCTGCCTTTTGACCAAATACTTATAAAAACAAGAATGTTTTTACATTTGTTGCAAGTTTTTCAAATGCAAATCTAAACATGTGATGAATGATTGACCAGTTAGTGTGTGCCTATACCTTCTCATCTGATTTACTCTTCTCTGCCTTTTGACCAAAAGCATAAAAGAGTTGCTTTGTTGCTGTCCATGCACTATACCCTTGCAGTTATGCCACACGACAACGTGAGGTGCTGTTTACAAGTTCTGTATCAGAGGACTGTTAGAATTTGTTTAGACTGAACTGCCAATCAGAAAAATATTACATGTGAAACATAAAATCATTTACTTTTTTTTCTTTAGCTGAAACAAAAAGAAAAAAAAAAGAAAACCATGATTTCTAAATACCTTTAGCACAAATAATAAATGAAAGGGTTTTGACCTAAGTAGTTAAGATGTCAAACGAACAAATATTGCTACAGAGAGAAAGGATTAGTGACATCTAAAAGTATATTATAAGCTAAAACAAAAATGCATCCTGCTACCATTAATGTGTGAGGGGAGAGGCATCATAAATACTTGGAAAAATCAGTAAGAAACTATTTAACGTAGTGGCTCAGGCACTTAATGCACACAGATGTGGGTTCAAATCCTAGCTTGGCCATTGACAAGCTATGTGATCTTGTAGAAACCATTTAGCTTTGTTAGTATTAGATAACATGAAGATATTAGATAACTACCTGTGCATGATAAAAATAAGAACTTAGTGAAAAGGCACAACGTTCTACCTCATTCAATCGTTCATTTGCACATTCACTCACGAAGGATCTAGCAAGATATTATTCTGTGCCAGGCCCTGTCATATATTACTGTGGCAACAAAGGCAATCCCTTTAGGGAGAAGAGCATCCATAAATGTGAGACAAAGGGGTGACACAGGATGTCCTGCCTCACACAGCATATGATTCTGAACCTTCACAGTAAACAGCTAAAGGGAGTAACTGGGGTGACACCAGGCAGACAGGCCAGAGCTAAAAGGGCCCATCTGATGGCACTTTGTCTGATTTTCATACTAAAAGTGATTGTTTTACAACACACATCATTTTGTTGTTGATAGGTAAGTTTCTCCTAGAATTTTACTTACAGTACTCATTTGTTTGATCTGCATATTTGTTCAGTTATAAAAAGATAAACTCTATAGTGCCTTTGCCCCCAACCAGACATCAATTTCTAGGTGTCCATATTCTATCCATCCTTCTAGGACAGTTCCAGGACCACTTCTCCAGAAAGCATTTCTTGATAGACTTTGGTTAAGTCATGTCCTCTTGCTCTGAATTCCTGGGGCACTTCACTTGCACCTGCCTCAGGCAGTTTCCCTTCTACTGTACTAAAGTTGCCTTTCTGTACATCTTGCATCCCCTTAACACTCAGGTGCCTTGAGCAAAGGCTCTATGTCTGATGCACCTAGACAGGGCCCTGTAAGAGACACAGGGTTCAAAACAGACATTAATGCATACATGCTTTGTTCTCTTCTTAAGATTGAAGTTAGGCAGTAAATCCAACTTATCAGTTGGTACCACATATACTGATATATGTATCTTTAATTAGCATACTTACTTGAAAACATTTACTTAATACAAGAAAGTATGAATCTAGTAACAACTCTCTCCATACAATTCCCTAATTGTCCATCTGAGATTCAACTACTACTCCCGTTTTATATATATTGGTGCCAAGATATCTAAAGAGTTGACAGAAAGTTGTTTAATTTAAACCAAAGGTTCTAAATACTGTATAGTATGCCATCGTGTATATATACCACATTTTCTTTATCCATTCATCCACTGATGGACACCTAAGTTGATTCCATATATCTTGGCTATTGTTAATAATGTCGCAGTGAACATGAGAGTAAAGGGATCTCTTCAACATACTGATTTCAATTCCTTTGGCTATACACCCAGTAATGAAATCACCAGATCATACAGTAGTTCTATTTTTAATTTTTTGAGGAATTTCCATGCTGTTTATCATAATGGCTGTACTAATTTACATTCCCATCAACAGTGTGCAAGGATTCCATTTGTCTCCATCTTCTTCAACACTTTTTGTCTTTTGTCTTTTTGATACCAGCCATTCTAACAGGTATAAGGTATGAGGTTCATTGTGGTTTTAATTTGCATTCCTCAGATGATTTCTCAAAACATTTTAGAATGAAAACTTTTATGGCTACATTGTTGGATACAGAATTAGATATAGAAATAAATTACTATACATTATTTCCAAATATATCCCCTGGGTCAAAGTATACATTTAACAATCGCAGAAACTGTGCCATAAAATCTAGAAAATTTTCCATCAACAATGTTTAGGAAATCTTGGCATTCATTAGCTAGCTGAACACTACAGCTGACTCTTGAACAAGATGGGTTGGAACTGCGTGGGTCCACTTATACATGGATTTTTTTTTTGACCAGTAAGGGGATCCCAACCCTCGGCACGGTGTCATCCGCACCACACTCAGCCAGTGAAGGCACCGGCCATCCCTATATAGGATCTGAACCCGTGGCCTCAGTGCTACCAGCGCCACACTCTCCTGAGTGAGCCACGGGACCAGCCCCTATACATGGATTTTTTTCAGTAAGTATATTGGAAAATTTTTGGTGAGGTGTGTCACAAATACACGACATACCTAACCAAACAATTAAGTAGCCTACCAAACAGTAGGCTATTAGTATTTAAGTAGTTAACTTTCAGTGGAGTCAAAAGTTATACTCCGGGGGCCGGCCCGGTGGCGCACTGCTATAATGCGCCGCTTGGGAAGCGCGGCGGCGCTCCCGCTGAGGGTTCGGATCCCACATACAGACCGGTTCCCGCTCACTGGCTGAGTGAGGCGCGGGAGCAACACCGAGGGTTGCGATCCTGTTGCTGGTCCCGGTCCGGTACGGGGGCGACACTGAGGGTTGCGATCCATTGCCGGACACGGAAAAAGACAAAAAGGAAAAAAAAAAGTTATACTCTGGTTTTCGACCGTGTGGGTCAGTGCCCCTCATCCACACATTGTTCAGTGATAAACTGTAGATAGAAAATTTGTCTCAGAATACTAATTGCTCTGAGGCTTTGCTTTCTTAACAGACTCATCTTCTTACAAAGATTTAAGAGCACATTACATTAAATGGTCACAGAGCCTTAGAGAACATACTCTCTAGTTATAAATGGACACCCTGAGAAAGAAATTAAATCTATAATATTAATACAGAATGATAAAAAAAAATCAGTAAAGCCTCTAAACAGAAGTATATCTAAATATAAAATCAAATAAAAAGTTGTATATATGTATTTTTATGTTATTATGTGTACAGAAAAACTATATAAGGATAGCTAGCAAAATGTTGAATATATCTCTAGATTTAGGATTTGGGATAATTTTAACATTATTTTTTAAGATTTCTGTTACTGCCTGCACTGTTTACAATGAACATATATCATTTTTAAGATTAAAAAGTAAGCTAAAAGATCTCAGAGAAATACAGTCTCCCACAAAAAAAATAAGACAATGGATGTCTTGTTCTTGACTCATGGAACAAATTAAATTGGTGGCAGAGAATTTTCTCAGTTTTAAGATTTTTTTCCCATATATTTTTCAAACTTCTGGCATCTGCCACAGAGTATCTGCTAGTAAATACCAACAAAGCACACACAGCAGAACAAATAAGGAAAGAACAGTAGCAGGAAACTGGCACCAAAAAAAAAAGTAAGAAAAAAAGAAAAAATCATGCCTAGCTGAGGCCATTCCCCTATACCTCACCTCCAAACCTGAGGCAGCAGTTGTTATTTTATATCCTATAACAACTGAGGCAGCAGTTGTTATTTTATATCCTATACATATAGGATATAAAACTACGGTCTTTTTCTGCTAATAAAATTGCTCTTAGTTCCTAAGATAGAATTAAGTATATCAGCCTTTCATGGTTTTCTATTAAAACACCATGACTTCCAGGTGCTCTATTACAAAACTGAGGACTTAAGAGACTTCCCTGTCATCAGAGGTATAGCCTGTGAGTTACATCAGCTATATCCTAAAGACCCCAAAAGGGAACTGGTGTACTCAGCATCTCAGGAGCTCAGGAGTAAATTACTCACCAGGTGGAATTTTGCCCATTATGTCAATCACCCTTCCCAAGAGAAGTAATGTCACATCATTTGTTCAGAGAGAAAAACAAAAGCCAGATCTGGTTTACTCTCCCAGCCAATCAAACCATCCACATTAGGCTGAACTGAAACCATACTTAGAATCTATATTTTCTGGGCCGGCCCTGTGGCCCACTTGGGAGAGTGCGGTGCTGGGAGCGCAGTGGCGCTCCCGCCTGGGTTCGGATCCTATATAGGGATGGCCGGTGCGCTCACTGGCTGAGCGCGGTGCGGATGACACCAAGCCAAGGGTTGCAATCCCCTTACCGGTCACATTAAAAAAAAAAAAAAAAGAATCTACATTTTCTGACCCTTCCTTCAAAGTAGTCTTGCTAATTAGGTAATCTGAACAGGGCCTTAGCAAACTAAAGAAAAACCCTAGGATCAAAACAGTAGCAGCCTTTTGGTGTCCCTTTGGTTTCCACCACCATGAAGGTCACTCACCACAGTCCTGCATCAACCAAGAACTCTCCTACACTGGAGAAGCAGGCTGACTCAAAGAGCAGACACCTCTGCTAGTAAAGGCCTTATATTCCCAGCCTAACTTCTGAAGAGTCTCTTGACTACAGTTCAAGGGAAACAGAACATCCTAATGCAAAAACATCTTCAGCTTTCCCAAATTCTACTTCTTTCAGCCAATTTCAGAAATATCCTCTTTATCCTAACTTGAAAATTCATGTCATACTTGTTCTAAACGTCAGAGGGTCTTCAGAACACAGAAGTCCAGTGGCTAGAGTTAGCACAGAGGCCATTTTAAGTGTGTCAATGCCTGGGAACACAACCAGCCCCATGGAGGCTGTGCCTAGGCATGGTGGGGAAGCCCATCAGGATAGGAGGTGGATGGCCAAAGCACAGGTCCCCATGAGTACAGAACGTCACAAATCTACTCAGGTTAGGCATGATGACTTGATTAGGCACATGATTAACCACCACAGCACATGACGAATATCAAACCCTAAACCCCAGAATACAGCTACACATGCACTCAGTGCATCTCTGAACCCAGCCCAGGGGCTGCTGCAACCAGCAAGACACAGCCACTTCCCTCAGTGAGCTCACTGGCTACGGAGGATGACAACACATAAGCAGAAAGTATAACTGGACACACGCTACGATCATTGTAATCACTAGCATTTACAGAGAGCTCATATATGCTTGGATTTATATATATATATATATATATAAATCCAAGCATATATGAGCTCTCTGTAAATGCTAGTGATTACAATGATCGTAGCGTGTGTCCAGTTATACTTTCTGCTTATGTGTTGTCATCCTCCGTAGCCAGTGAGCTCACTGAGGGAAGTGGCTGTGTCTTGCTGGTTGCAGCAGCCCCTGGGCTGGGTTCAGAGATGCACTGAGTGCATGTGTAGCTGTATTCTGGGGTTTAGGGTTTGATATTCGTCATGTGCTGTGGTGGTTAATCATGTGCCTAATCAAGTCATCATGCCTAACCTGAGTAGATTTGTGACGTTCTGTACTCATGGGGACCTGTGCTTTGGCCATCCACCTCCTATCCTGATGGGCTTCCCCACCATGCCTAGGCACAGCCTCCATGGGGCTGGTTGTGTTCCCAGGCATTGACACACTTAAAATGGCCTCTGTGCTAACTCTAGCCACTGGACTTCTGTGTTCTGAAGACCCTCTGACGTTTAGAACAAGTATGACATGAATTTTCAAGTTAGGATAAAGAGGATATTTCTGAAATTGGCTGAAAGAAGTAGAATTTGGGAAAGCTGAAGATGTTTTTGCATTAGGATGTTCTGTTTCCCTTGAACTGTAGTCAAGAGACTCTTCAGAAGTTAGGCTGGGAATATAAGGCCTTTACTAGCAGAGGTGTCTGCTCTTTGAGTCAGCCTGCTTCTCCAGTGTAGGAGAGTTCTTGGTTGATGCAGGACTGTGGTGAGTGACCTTCATGGTGGTGGAAACCAAAGGGACACCAAAAGGCTGCTACTGTTTTGATCCTAGGGTTTTTCTTTAGTTTGCTAAGGCCCTGTTCAGATTACCTAATTAGCAAGACTACTTTGAAGGAAGGGTCAGAAAATGTAGATTCTTTTTTTTTTTTTTTTTAATGTGACCGGTAAGGGGATTGCAACCCTTGGCTTGGTGTCA
>NW_007727597.1:150490-194995 GCF_000696425.1 Galeopterus variegatus | reverse complement strand
CAGGGGCTGCTGCAACCAGCAAGACACAGCCACTTCCCTCAGTGAGCTCACTGGCTACGGAGGATGACAACACATAAGCAGAAAGTATAACTGGACACACGCTACGATCATTGTAATCACTAGCATTTACAGAGAGCTCATATATGCTTGGATTTATATATATATATATATATATATAAATAAATAATTTTTTTTTCCCACTTAGGATTCTGTTACCCTATGACATAAGTGTTACAAATCTTAGACAAGTCACTAATCCTCTCTCGGCCTCAGTTTCAGCACCTCTAAAAAGACAATAATGTCTACTCCATAGGATTGAGGTAAGGGTCAATACATGTAAAGTACTTAGAAAACCGTGCAGCATAAGGCAATTGATCAATAAAGGTCAGTTATTATTATTATTATAATAATCACTGATGTGCTTGATGTTATTAGCACTGGAAAGACAACCAAGAAAACAATGAATGAGCACTAAGAGATGGAATGGAGCTGCCACATTATAGCCAAGGGGGGTTAGACAAGTTCCTTCAGTTTCCTCATCTACAAAAGGGGGATGATGCCCACCTGCTCCATCACCCTCCTCACAGGCTGTTCTGGAGGCCACAAGAAAGTATCTTTAGCCACAGAACACAAAGATAATGTCACGCATTGTCACTGACCAGAGGGCCTCCAAAAACCTTGGTAAACAATGAACTTTCACAGTGAGCCTAAAGTCAAATAATATGGACATTAAATGAATATTCTGGGTGGCACTCTTTAAAAAAAAAACACTGTATTCTTTTTTAAATCTCATATAGGGAGATAAAAAGTAAAACCCTGGTAAACTATCCACTATCTAGTGACACCAAATACCAGACCTGGAGTCTTGCACTGGCAGAATAATCAGAACTCTGAGGGAAGCATTTGCCACCATTATTTTAAAGGCAATCCCATAGTGAACTGAGAAACCCAAGTATGTCATGACACTACAGAAGTGTTTGGGGCACCACAGCAAATACAGCAGAGCAGATCTAAGCTGCCTTTTATTCAGGCTGTGAATGTTTGAATAAAGTGATTTTCAAGCTTTACCACTATACGACCTACAAAGTTTCCTTTCACTGCAATGCTAATACAAAAGTTAACAGAAGGTAAAGCGTCCAATTCAGGCTTCTACAACTTCAAACACACACACACACAAATGCTTCTGGCACTATTTTAATCTTCCGGTCAGTGGTGTAAGATGGCAGACAACAAACAGACAACTCCTGCCCTGTGGGATTTTCTGAATAGAGGCCATCCCTCTTTATCTGCAGGACCTACTTAACTCTTTGATCAGCAATGTACTTTCAAATATGGTTTGTCAAGAGAAGAGGAGGAAAAGGCAATAGTTTTATCCCTTAATATGTCAAAAGTAAGATTAAAGGAAGCAAAAGACAAAGTCATTCCAAGGTTCCGACCCTGTAATTCTTGTTTTAGATAATTATCCTAAGAAAATAATCGTCAAAGGTTCGATCCCCATACTGGCCAGCTGCCAAAAAAGAAAAGAAAAGAATCAAGAATTCACTTGTGTGTGAATGATGCACAAAATGATTCATTTTGTGTGTGAAAATGCACACACAAAAAAATCCATTAGTGATTACACTAATTAACATGACAAGATAGAATCTTATGGAGAAACTGGAAATCGTTATTTCTAAAATTTATTTAACTGAGATGAAAAATATTCATGACAAGTATGCTAAGCATAAAAAGCAGAATACAAAACATACATACAATATGATTCAAATTTTGCTTTTAGTGAATACATACATGCATAGAAAAAAAACAAAATAAATACAAAAAATATTAATATTACAGACATAAACGACAGTGATTCCCGCCCCCCAACCCCCGCGGCTGGCCAGTAGAGGTATCTGAACTCTTGATCTTGGTGTTAGCAACACCATGCTCTAACCAACTGAGTCAACCAGCCAGCCCATCTTTCTGTCCCTTTCTATTTTCCAAATTAGATAAAATTAGCTTCTATTACTTATCTGGTCAGCAAAAAGAAATCCTTTTAAAATAAAAAAGCATGGAAAAAATTTTGATTTTAATTAACAATTCTGTTAAGTTACCTAATATCTCTATTACATATATTTTTTGGTACAATGACTACAATGTCTGGGAGAGAATACATATTTTGTAATAGTTATTCAGGTAAGAAATATTTGTCATCTAATGGTTATAATCAACAAATGCTGGGCCGGCCCGGTGGCACACTGCTACAGTGCGCCGCTTGGGAGCGCGGCGGCGCTCCTGCCGAGGGTTCGGATCCCACATACAGACCGGTTCCCGCTCACTGGCTGAGCGAGGTGCGGGCGCAACAATGAGGGTTGCGATCCCGTTGCCGGTCCGGTACAGGCGTGACAGTGAGGGTTGCGATCCGTTGCCAGACACGAAAAAAGACAAAAAGGAAAAAAAAAAAAAAAACAAATGCTGGAGATTTTCACACCAATCAGAGTGTTTTACATTAAAGTATAAGATAATTATGCTAAGCAATTTTAATATAAAATGCATATCTCCATACCATGCATATGGACTTAAATAGCTAACCACTAATACGAGCAATCTGAGAGACTATCCAGTCTCTCAACCCATTCACATGTGAGTACAGATAGATTCTGCCAGGCCAAAAGCAGACTTTGTTTCAAAATAAAATTCCCAAGGAAGAAACAGTGATCAGTGTAGGTAAACAGGATTAAGTTTCAGCTCTGGCTGATAACTTCTCTCATCTCAAGATGAAATAGAAGAAAACTGCTTATCTTCCTTAATATATCGAGTGAACACTCATCAACAAGTATTTCCTCTGAAGGGAAAAATATATATCTTGATTCTAATCCTAGATTCTCACCAAGGCCTCGGACAACTGAGAATTCTCTACATATCAGAGAATATAGAGGAGGTCACAATTTTGAAAGAACAAGTTTCTCTTCTTTCCCTCCTCCTCTGTTGCCGTAGAAAGAACCAAAAGTTCCTACTCAGATTTTCAGCTTACTAAATGGACTTTCTTTCTAACCTTGGGATGAATAAAAACTGTCAATGAAGCAATCAGATTATACGAGGTACTCCATTAACTGCAAGTATTTCATATGAACACATTTTCTCTCCCCAAATAAAATAAATCCCCATTTTTAAAGTTCATATCACAAATATTTTATACTTAAACCTTGGCATCTCCTAACTTTCGCTCAGCCTTCTAACTCCAGGCAACACCCGGTCCCAGGTGGAGGTATCCTTCCTCTTAGGAACTGGCTCATATAGGTACAAAACAAGCATCAGGAGTTTCCCATACTAGGCTTTATAGTGGGACATACCACATCAACTTCTTTAAAACCCCCCAAAGCTGTGAGTATCTGGGGGGTGGGGGAGATGAGGGCACTTGCTAGACTAGTATTGCTGCCTGCAAACTAGGCAAGCACAGTGGCCAAACCTAATGTCTCTTTCTACCACATCAACTTCTTTAAAACCCCCCAAAGCTGTGAGTATCTGGGGGGTGGGGGAGATGAGGGCACTTACTAGACTAGTATTGCTGCCTGCAAACTAGGCAAGCACAGTGGCCAAACCTAATGTCTCTTTCGAAGATGAAAAGGTTTGAGCATAAAGGGAGAGAAGAGGAATAGTAGCTAAGGGTAAAGAAATGAATAAATGGATTATATGAGGGAAATCCAATATTAATTCATACCTTGAAAGAGGCTCAGAGCAAGAGGCTCTTAGTTCACTTATTCCAGATACCTGAAAGGTTAAAGCTATGTGTTGACTGAAACTGTTCCTGCTTTTAAAACTTGACAAGATGGCATAGAAGCCTGCACACACCTGAGAGGCCTCATCCTGGGAAACATATTCATATGATATGATAATGGATGGACTAATTATTAATGACTGTATGGGATTCTAGTAATGTGCCACTGTCTTTTGAGTTGTATATCCTTTTGCTGTAAGGAATCCATGTTCAAAAACTAGGGGGTGGACTGTGACATCATGTTTATATATTGGTTTTGTCCACAGTTCCTGGCTCATCCTACTCTCTGACCTTCTTCTGCCCTACTTTCACTTGCTCCTTTTTCTCCCAGAGGCAGGAAATTCTCTGATCTACTTTAGTTGATTGCAGGTCGCAAGATCCCCATTTCAGAAGGGGCCCTGCCTCTTCCTAACCCACGAGGAAAGAAAGCTGCACAGAGAGGCCAAGAAGAACCTGAACAAACAGGGCTTGCTGGGTTTCCCCCACTAAGTCCGTCAGTGTTACAGCACACCCTTTTTGTCCAATCACATTTCTACACAGTTGTCTGTGCTTCAATCATGCCTATGTAATAAGAACCTTCCAGAAAAATCCAAGAGAACAGGGTTCAGGGAGCTTCTGGATAGTTGAACACGTGGAGGTTCCTGGAGGGCATCGTGCCTTGGGAGAGCATGGAAGCCCCGTGCACCTTCCCCATACCTCATCCCATGCATCGCTTCATTTGTCCTTTTAACAAAATCCCTTTGTAATAAGCCAGTAAACATAAGTATGTGTTTCCCTGAGTTCTGTGAGCCACTCAAGCAAACTAACTGAACCCAAGGAGGGTTATGGGAACCCTAATTTATTCCTGGTCAGAAGTTCCAGAGGCCCACACTTTCGAATGGCATCTGAAATGGGGGGATAGTCCTGGGGACTGAGCCCTCATTCTGTGGGATCTGACAAGACTTCCAGATAGATAGTGTCAGAATCAAATTGAATTAGAAGACACCCAACTGCTGTCCACTGGAGAACTGCTCGCTTGCTAGAGGGAAGAAATCCCCACACATTTGGTCATAGAAGTTTTCTGTGTTGATGACTGTGATTGTTGCTGAGTAAGAGTAGAGGAAACACACTTCGGTGTGTGTTTTTTCCCACTCTCTCAGTGTCATTCATGATTCCCTCACTTAATAGGAGAACTCTGACTCAAGAACATGTGGGGGCAATCTCTAAAGAGTCCAACTATGTTCTCTAAGAGCAACATACACCTCCTGTCAACAGCATTCTCCAGAAACCAGAGGAAAAGAGGTCAGTCTTCTTTCTCACTCTCACTGAGAACACAAACTACAGTACTGGCAAAAAAATAAATGACATCCAATCTCCCAGGATGAGCAAAAGAAATACCAACCTGGGAACTGTGAATGGGAAGCAGTCTCAGGCATTGAAAAACCTGATGGATATTCATTCACTCCTATTCTAAGAACCACAAATCAGGAAATCTTTTATTTTTTTCTTCTGAAGTTGCTCTGATTTCAAAACATTCTCCTATAACCCCAAGGTAAAGCACTGAATGACATACTTTAATTTTTTCAGAATGAATGCTAATTTGATTGAGAATTTTATACTGGTTCCACTGAAGTAAATGAAGTCGTTCTTTGTGTTCACAGAGAGCTATGAAGTGCTGTAGCTCCACGCTATTTGTAAAGGCTCTGGGCACCTAAGGGGTAGCAATGGGTATTACTTTCAGGAACATGAATTGCCTGGCTCTGTCCCTCATGCACCTGCTAAGTAAATGCAGAAATTAGAATGCAGGTTTCAGAGTATCCGAACATAAAAAATGAAACACTCTAACATGACTGACATCTAATCTTCACAAATACCTTGTTCTGTTTTGCTTTAATGACTGTAACAGGATTACCTGGCCAGAAGCTGATAACCAAAGAAAAGCATGTCCGAGACTGTCTGGACTTCACAAGTTATTTATCTCTTATGGGTCCAAGTGATATAATTTTTGTGACTCTAGGATCTTCTCTTTCCTACCTAGGCAGGTGACAAGGGATACACTCCATAGGCCTGTGGAGATTCCCATGCCAGTTATTTTCAGTAAAAGGAGGATGAGAGTGGGTCCCCAATGGAAGAGTGTGTGGTATGTACCTCTGTTATGAAGTTGTCCCTACTGACTTCCTTTCTTTCTGCAAAAAGGGTTGTTGCAACTATGGCTACAGATATATGTATTTGCCATTTATATTTTAAGTTCAGTTGGATCTTTAGTCTAAATTCTACATAGTAGAAATTATTCTGCTTAACAGGCTTAGCATAACAAGTTCATAATACATCAAGAAAAACTGCTCAGTCATGATAGAGGGTGTCAGGAAAGGGCTCTTGCAAGCACATTGGTTGGTTTTCCAAAGGTCTTATTGCATGAATTGTCTCAAGTATATTAAATATTGGTAACATCCTCTGCTTCAACTTGATAAGTGGCTTCCATTTGAAAACCAATTTCACTTTATATTCATTCAAAACCCACCAGAAGCATTTCAAGGAGCCATAAACAAGTATAAAAAGATAAAATTCTTGAGAGGGTGAAGCAAGATGGCTGACCAACTTGTCTGGTGCTCAACTCCCCCACAAAAAGAAAACAAAACAACAAATAAACAACTATATTTTGACTGGAATGACTGAAGAAGTACTTTGCAGAGCATCAAGGAAGTGACAAAATCTTTATGGAGCAGGAAGACCTGAAGAGCATCACAGAGAGCAGAGCAAGGCATCCTGCCTCTGCCTTGCTGTCCCCCTGCAGGGACCAGCTCAGTCACATGGAGAAAAGGTAAGCTGGAAAAACCCCAGCTGTTTCCACTGCCGCCACAAACGCCAGCAATTCCTGCCACAAGAGAGTTCCCCAGTTCTCACAGGCCCCAAACCCAGTTTGCAGAGAAGCTGGGAGTTTATGCAGCTGCATGGCCTCACAGTAGAAGCCCAGGGGAGCAACCTCAGCCTCCTCACCTAGGCAGCTACAGCACAGCCTCATCTTGAAACCAAACCTGTGGCTCGAGTGTGTCCTGCCCCAGGGACTGGTGAAAACTGACCCTCTACACCCTGAGGCCCTACCTTCATTCTACCACGTCCACATGGATGCTGGCAGGACCTCAACCCCAGCTGCCTGGAGCCTAGGCAAGACATAAAGACTGACATCCCAGTGTCTGAACCCATGCAGCACTCCCTCCACCTCCCACCATGAGAACAGGCAGACCTGCTCAGTGGCAAATCCACCAATAAGCAGCAGTTCACCACATGTGCATGCACTGGTCCTGCAAAACCTGCTGGCCCACTGAGCCCACAGGTGCCCATGCCAACCCAACAGCCAGTCTGGCAGTAGCTCCTCCTCCCTAAAGTGGCCTCCACAGAGCTTCTGAGCCCTGTTGCACTAGGCTACACCAGCTCATTGACTGGCAGAGACTGAGTAGTGGCTTTGCCTCCCCACAGCAGGTCTCTACAGAGCTGCCACGACTGACTGCACCCTTACAGATTTGCTCAACAAGCTGAGGCTCAACAGCTGATCTGGTGGCCGTCTACAGAGCTGCAAGGCCCTGCCGCACTAGTGCACGCCTACCCCTTGCCTGACAGTGAGTCAGGAAGCAGCTTTGCCTCCACCCGGTGGGCTTCTATCAAGCTACTGTACCCTGCTGCACCCTTGCAGGCCTGCTACAGCCTAGACAGCTGATATGGCAGTCCTCCACAGAGCTGCTGGGCCATGCTGCACCAATGCACACCAGCTCCCTGCTGGACAGAGGATCAGGCAGTGGTTTCTACTTGGTGGCCCTCTTCAGAGCTGCTACGACAAACTACACCCTTGCAGGCCTGGTCTGGGTTCAACAGCTGATCTAGCAGCTCTCCACAGAGCTGATGGGTTCTGCAGCACCTGTGTATGCCTGCTCCCTGCTTGACAGCAGATTGAGCAGTGGCTTCACCTCCTCCAGCAGACCTCCATAGAGCCACCAGGTCCTGTTGCACCCACGCACACCAGCTCCAGGCCTGGCAATGACATCCATTCCTCTGAGAGACCTTCACAGAGCCACTTGACACTTCCACCCTAAACCCAGACACACCTGTTTCTAGCCCAAAAACCAGTCAGGCAGCATCCCACCACCTGAAAGATACAACCTCAGACCTACATGCCCATGCCTGCCTGGGCAATGACATCCATTCCTCTGAGAGACCTTCACAGAGCCACTTGACACTTCCACCCTAAACCTAGACACACCTGTTTCTAGCCCAAAAACCGGTCAGGCAGCATCCCACCACCTGAAAGATACAACCTCAGACCTACATGCCCATGCCTGCCTGATAGCCAGTTGGGCAGCAACCCTGTGCCTCAGAGAGATGACCAAACAGCCAGCTGGCCTTCTGCTCCCACACACTCCTGACCCAATAACTAGCCCAGAGTCTCCAACCCAGCAAAACAGAGCTAGCGTTGGCATAAACTCCTACAGGTAGGACACTGAGGCATTTGCAGACATCAATGAAGATTAGAACAAAAGAAACTGGACAGAGACAACACTATTGAGTCCACCTAAAACCAAAGCCAATGCAACATATCCAACAGATACCCTAGGACCCACATACAGGACAAAGTCACTTCTATATAATCTACTCCACAAAATTGGGAAAAGGAACATATTCCATTAGATGCACAGATATCAAAATAGAGACATAAAAAACACAAAAAGGAAAGAAACATGACACCCCCACAAAGAAACAAAAGATCCCAGTAACAGACATCAAACAAAATGACAGTTATGAAATAACTGTAAAGGAATTTCAAATAACAATCCTAAGGAAACTCAATGAGATACAAGAGAACACAGAAAAGCAATTCAATGAAATCAGAAAAATAATTCATGGTCTGAATGAGAAATTTATCAAAGAGACAGATTCCATGCAGAAGAAACTTTGGAGCTGAAGAACTCAATGAATGAAATAAAATGTATAATTGAGAGCTTCAACAACAGACTAGGTCAAACAGAAGACAGAATCTGTGAACTTGAAAACAGATCATTAGAAACTGTCCAGTCAGAGGGGAAAAAAGGAATAAGAATGAAAAAAGAATGAAGAATGTCTATGAGAATTATGGGATACCATTAAGAGAAAAATGTTTGAATATTAGGAGTTACAGAGGGAGAAGAAACGAAGCAAGGCACAGAAACAGAAATTAATAAAATAATTGCTGAAAATTTTCCACATATTAGGAGAGATATGAACATTCAGATTAACAAAGCTCAAAGGTCACCAATTACACTGACCCAAAAAGACACCCTCTGAGGCAAATCATAATTAAACTTTCAAAAGTCAAAGACAAAGAGAAAATTCTAAAAGCTGCAAGAGAAAAATATCAAGTCACATATAAGGGAATACCCACTCAACTATCAACAGATTTCTTAACACACTTTGCATGCCAGGAGAAAATGTGATGATATATTCAAAGTGCTGAAAGAAAAAACTGTCAGCCAAGAATACTTTACCTAGCAAAGCTATCCACCCAAAATAAGGAAGAAGTAAACATCTTCTCAGATGAGCAAAAGCTGAGGGAATTTATCACTACTAGACCAGCCTTAAGGGAGTGCTACAACTGGTAATATAAAGACAATAATTACTATCATGAAAACATTTTTAAAAAGTACAAAACTCAGCAGTAGAGGTTAATTAATAATTCAAACTCTGAACACCCCAGGGAGGTAATGGTGCTATGTAAATCCTTTAATCCCCTAGGATGAAGGTTTAAAGTAAAAACTGTCAAAAGCAAACAAACAAAAAGCTACAACTAGTGGCTAAGAAACATACAATAAATATATAAGTAAATTAAGGCTACCAAAATACAATTTGGGAGGGGCAAAGATGTCCAGAGTATTTTCATGTGATGAGAGCTAAGTTGCTATCAGCTGAAAAGAGTCTATTATAACTACAAGACTCTTTACTATAGCCTCAAGGTACCACAGAAAAAGAAATTACAGCAGATGCACAAATGAGAAAGATAAAGAAAACAAGGCTTAGGACCACAGAAAAGTACCAATCCACAGAGTTAAATAACAAGAGAATAAGAAAGAAACTAATGATCTATAAAACAACCAGAAAATTAACAAAATGCCAGCAATAAGTTCTCATATATTGGTAATAACGTTGAGTATAAATGGATTAAACTCTCCAATTAAAAGATATAGAGTAGATAAATGAATTAAAAACAAGACTCAATGATATGCTGCCTACAAGAGACTCACCTAATTATTAAAGACAAACAAAGACTGAAAACAAAGGACTGGAAAAAGATATTCCATGCAAATAAAAACCAAAAGCAAGTGGGAGTAGGTATATTTATATCAGATAAAACAGACTTTAAATAAAAAACTGTAGGAAGAGACAAGGTCATTACTTAATGATAAAAGGATCAATTCAACAAGAGGAAATAACAACTGTTGATATGTATGTACCCAACACTGGAGCACCCAGATATGTAAAGCAAATATTATTAGACCTAAGGGGAGAGGTTACAATACAATAATAGGGGACTTCAACACACCACTTTCAACAATGGACACATTATCTAGACAAAAAATAAACAAAGAAACATGTGACTTAAATTGTACCATAAACCAAATGGACCTTACAGACATTTACAGAACATTCCCTCCAACAGCTGCAATATACACATTATTATCAACTGTACATGAAGCATTCTCCAGAACAGATCATATGTTAGGCCATAAAACAAGTCTATGCAAATTTTGAGACAGAGATCATATCAAGTATCTTTTCTGACCACATGGTATAAAACTAGGAATTAACAAAAGAAAATTTTCAGAAACTTTATGAATATATGGAAATTAAACAACATGCTCCTAAACAACCAATGAGTTAATGAAGAAAATTTTTAAAAATTTAAAAATTTCTTGAGACAAACAAGAATGGAAACACATCATACCAAAACCTACAGGAAATATCAAAAGCAGTTCTAAGAGAAAAGTTTATAGCAATAAATGCCTACATTAAAAAAGAAGAACAATTTCTAATAAACAACCTAACAATGTACCTAAAGGAACTAGAAAAACAACAACGAACTAAACCCACAATTGGAAGAAGGGTAAGCATTAGGGTTAGAGTTAGGGTTAGGATTAGGGAGAAGGGAAGAAACAATAAAGCTCAGAGCAGAAATAAATGAAACAGAAACAAAAAATTTAAAAGATTGACAAAATGAAGAGTTGTTTTTTTTGAAAAGAAAAACAAAATTGACAAACCTTTAGCTAGATAATCATGAAAAAAAGAAGACTTCAATAAATAAAATCAGAAGTGAAAAAGGAGACATTGCAACTGATAACCACAGGAATACAAAAGATCATAACAGACTATTATGAACAACTATGTCCCAACAAATTTGGTAACTTACAAGAAAAGGATAAATTCCTGGACAAATACAATCTACCCACATTACATTGAAAAGAAATAGAAAATACAAACAGACCAATAACAAGTGAGAAAACTGAATAAGTAGTAGAAAGGTTTCCATTAAAGAAATGTCCAGGAACTGATGGCTTTACTGCTGAATTGAGAGGGAGGAAGTACTCCTCATTTTATGAGGCCAGTATTACTCTGATACCAAAACCAGGCAATGACACACACATGAAAAGAAAATTACAGGCCAATATCCCTGATAAACACAGATGCAAAAACTCTCACCAAAATTCTAGCAAACAGACTCCAATAGCACAGTAATATGATCAGTCACTATGATCAACTGAGATTTATGCCAGGGATGCAAGGATGGTTTATCATATGCAAATCAATAAATGTGATAAACCTCATTAACAGAAAGACAAAAACCGTTTGACCATTTCAATTGATCCAGAAAAGCATTTGACAAAATTCAACATTTGTTCACAATAAAAACTCTTAACAAACTAGGTATAGAAGGTATGTGCCTCAACACAATAAAGATCGTTTATGATAAACCCACAGCTAACATCACACTGAATGGGGAAAAGCTGAAAACTTTCCCTTTTCAATCAAGAAAAAGATAAGGATGTCCACATTCACCATTTCCATTAAAAACAGTACTGGAAGGGCCGAACCCATGGCTCACTTGGGAGAGTGCGGTGCTGGGAGCACCGAGGCCACAGGTTCGGATCCTATATAGGGATGGCCGGTGCACTCACTGGCTGAGCGCGGTACAGGCGACACCAAGCCAAGGGTTACGATCCCCTTTCCAGTCACACACACACAAAAAAAATCCAGTACTAGAAGACCTAGCCAGAGCAATTAGACAAGAGAAAGAAATGAAAGGCATCCAAATTGTAGAGAAGGAAGTCGAACTGTCCCTGTTTGCAGATGACATGATCCCATCATATACAGAAAAACCTAAAGTCTCTACAAAAAAAACTCTTAGAACTGATAAACCATTTCAGTAAAGTTGCAGGATACAAAATCAACATACAAAAGTCAGTAGCCTTTCTATATACTGATAGCAAACTATCTGAAAAAGAAATCAAGAAAACAATTCCTTTTAAAATAAGTACTAGCAATAAACTTAACCAAGAAGGTGAAAGACCTCTACAATGAAAAGCATAAAACTTTGAAGAAAGAAATTGAAGAGGACATAAATAAATGGAAAGATATCCCATGTTCATGGATTGGAAGAATTAATATTGTTAAAATGACTATTCCACCCAAAGCAATCTGCAGATTTAATGCAATCTCCATCAAAATACCAATGACATTCTTCATTGAAGCAGGAAAAAAACCCTGAAACTCATATGGAACCAAAAAAACCAAAAAAACAAAACAAAATGAAAAACCAGAATTGCCAAAGCAATCCTGAGAAAAAACAAATAAAGCTGCCTGACCTCAAATTATACTACAAAGCTATAGTAACCAAAACTGTATGATACTTGCATAAAAAAACAGACACACAGACCAATGGAACAGAATAGAGAGCCCAGAAATAAATTCACACATGTTTAGCAAACTGATCTTTGACAAAGATGCCAGGAATACATATTGGGGAAAAGACAGTCTCTTCAGTAAATTGTGCTGGGAAAAATGGAGATCAACACAGAAGAATGAACCTAGATCCCTACCTCTCACTATATACAAAAATCAACTAAAATAACTGAATTGAAAATAGTCAAAGTATCTTAACATACACTTCTCGAAAGAATACATATGAATGGACAATGAGCATATGAAAAAATGCTCAAGACGCTAATCATCAGGAAAATGAAAAAAAAAAAAAAACAATGAAATACCACCTCACTCCACTCAGAATGGCTATTATCAAAAAGACAAAAGAAAACTAGTGCTGGCAAGGATATGGAGAAAAGAGAACACCTGCATACTGGTGGTGGGAGTGTAAATTAGTACAGCCATTACAGAAAACAGTATGGAGGGTCCTCAAAAAGTTAAAAGTGGAACTACCACATGATCCAGCAATCCCAATATTGGGTATATACCCAAAGGAAATGAAATCAGAATGTTGAAGAAATATCTCTCATGTATACTGCAGCACTATTTACAATGGCCAAGATAAATAATCAACCTAAGTGTCCAACAATGGATGAATGGACAAAAAATGTGATGTATATATATATACAATGGACTATTATTCAGCCATAAAAAAGAATGAAATCCCATCATTTGCAGCAACATGGATGAACTTGGAGGTCATTATGTTATGCAAGCCAGGCACAGAAAGACAAATACCACATGATCTCATTCATATGTGAAATCTTTAAAAAAAAAAAAAAAAAAGTTGATATCATAGAGGCAGACAGTAGAACAGTGGTTACCAGAGACTGGGTGGGGGAAACAGGGAGAGGTTGGTGAATGAGAACAAAATTACAATTTGATAGGAGGAATAAGTTCTGGTGCTCTATTGCACTGTAGGGTGACCATGGTTAACAGTTAGGTTTTGAATGTTCCATAATAGCTAGAGGAGAGGATTTTGAATGTTTTTTGCCACAAAGAAATGATAAATGCATCAGGTGATGGATACATTAAGTACCATGACATGATCATTATACAGCATATATGTATCAAAACATCAGACTGTACCACATAAGTACAATGTGTCAATTAAACAAAACTATAAGGAGATAAAGACAACATAAGAGAAAAGAAAAGATAAAATTCTTTATCAATGATTAAATTTGACCAGTTTTGAAATTTTACATACAGATTAGTCAAAAAAACTACTTCCTTATAAAAAAAAAATAGGTAAAATGAGAGACAATAAGTACAATACCACAAAGGTCTGGTGTATAATGGATCAATTACCCTCTTCACACTAGGTATTAGCAAAATCATAAAATGGAATTGTGAAAGGCCAAACATTTTCAGAGTCAGAATGACACAAATTTCTTATAGTATAAAACCAAATCTCAGGATTTTTTTAACTCAAGAGTTGTGTACCCAAAATTTATCTCCCTACGTACCTGTGTCCCAGGCACTATACTCAGCCATAAGGAGACAGTGATGAACAAGACAGACCTGGTACCTGACTGCAGGAACTTTACAGACTGTCCTTCCACAGCGCCACCTCTAGGCTCAACTAGAAAATGTGATTCACAATCACTCTGAAGTAGTTTTAAACAAATTTTCTCCTTAAATTGATATTAATAAATGGGAAAACTTTTATTAAACAGTATAAAAGTATAACCCTCTCCAAATAGCAGTATGATGGCTACAGCTTTATAAATAATCCAGATGGCCAAAGATTCAACCAGAACCCTTTGGGAACTTCTGGGCAATAATGCAGGGACAGAGGCCATCAGAAGTCTGGCTGGAGCTGGTTCTTTCTGAGACTAGGGTAAAGCCAGCCCAAGGAAGACTACACAGGGTCAAATGCTTTGACCAGACTTAGGGCCCATGGGAAAGACTCTATAGGCAAGACTTTGGATCTGAAACAGACTCATATATAACCTCCACCTGTGGCAGACAGACGTTGTATATAAACAGCCGTGAATATTAGTAAGTTGCAGAAATATCACTATTCAGATAGATTTATGACAATACCATGCTTCTAGTTGTCTACAGCCATGAACCCACAAGTTGGCAAGATTCTGAAAATTTATACACTCAGAATTATAGTCCATAAAACAACTAGGTTTATTATCTTTCATAGATAGCAAACCTAAAATTTGTTTTTTTTATACTGAATCTTAACTTTCTTCAGCCATAGCTTTAAAAGAGTTTAGAAACAATTTCAGTTTCATGAAAAGATATAGCTAAAGACTAAATTCAAGTTCAAGTATGAAAAAAGAAATCATGTCAGCCACCTTCACCTGCCCCCAAACCATCAATGATTCTTTAATACCTACAAATATCAAAAGGGTCCAAATTCTTTAACTATGCACTCCGAGTTCTAAGTAAGTTGATTCCAACCTAATGTTTCAAATTCATTTCACTCTGTACTCCTTTACACATCCATCAGGCAAACTGAATTATTCTTTTTTATCTGAACACATTCTTCACCTTAGTTTTTTCTGTGCCTTTCCTCATATATTCTATCTGTATTAAGTGACCCCTGACACCACTCCATAATTCCAAATTATATTCCATCCTACTATGCCTAATTCAAGGGCTGCCTCTTCTTTAAGAAGTAGCTCATGCCCCCTCTGCTGAATTTCCATAGGGTGTAAACAAACATCATACAAATCTCAACTCTGCCATGTACTAGCTATGCCTCGAGTAAGGTATTTAGTCTAACTAATCTCAATCTGAACAACACGGGAACCATAATAATTACTTTGCAAAGTCTGGAGGCTTTCAGCAACATTTAATGCCATGGACTCAAATCTCAACACTAATAATTACAGATGGTCTGACCTTTAAAAAGGAACTGAGGGCCGGCCTGTGGCTCACTTGGGAGAGTGCGGTGCTGATAACACCAAGGCCACGGGTTCGGATCCCATATAGGGATGGCCGGTTAGTTCACTGGCTGAGCATGGTGCTGACAACACCAAGTCAAGGGTTAAGATCCCCTTACCGGTCATCTTTAAAAAAAATAAAAATAAAAATAAAATAAATAAAATAAAAAGGAACTGAAATACCATGAAGTTCAGCTTTATCACTGGTCAACTGGGAGGAGAAGCATCTACTTCACAGCAGAATAACAATCATAAGTGAGATGGTATAGAACTCTGACCCCCAGGATTAGTGGCCCTTCCTCCCTCTGGGCTCCCACAGTACCTTGTGCTCCCCACAGTCAGGA
The DNA here is from genome assembly GCF_000696425.1 of Galeopterus variegatus. Lineage (NCBI taxonomy): Eukaryota > Metazoa > Chordata > Mammalia > Dermoptera > Cynocephalidae > Galeopterus > Galeopterus variegatus. Next base: position 179,012 of record NW_007727597.1, on the reverse strand, counting down.
TATCACTTGTTTCCTCCAACGGAATCACCTCCTCCAATGACATGTTTACAGCCCAAGCTTATACTACCTGGCATTCTGCAGGTACCCTGACAAATAAATATGTTAGAAAAAAGTTTTGAAGAACACAAATAATAAAAATCAGAGCATTTAAGAGATTCTGAGGCTGAGGAACAAAGGAAAGTGTTTGTTGAAATGTTGCTCATTCTTTAAGATCCAGTTCAAGTAATAGCAATTGCAACTTAATGGAATGCCTACTAGTCGTGGGGCACTGTCCCGGGTACTCGACTGCTACCTCCTCTAGAATGGCTTCTGTAGTTTCCCCCAAGAACTGGAGCCACCATCACACTTCACCTCTGAGATAATACAATTTACCACATCCTCCGCTGTATTTTAATTTTTTTATCCTCGTACTTCTGCTACAAGATTAGAAGCTCTAGGAGGACAAGGGTTGTGAGTGATTGGCCTTTCCAATCCTTTCCTTGACCTCCTCCCCATACAACAGGAATTAAATAAATCAAAAGAAAGTGTTAAAGCTTCTAAAAATAAATCATCCAAATAAGGAGATAATTCCACATCTCACGGTTCCTATGCCAAGTGATTCATCACCCCTAAGATCCCAAAGTGAGGTCTGAATAGATGGCAGCTTTCTCACATTTAGGGCAAAGAATTCAACAAATCTCTCAAAGTCAAAAGGAAAAGGTTTACCTGAATAAGGTTTTCATTAGTGGTAAAAGAATCAGAAGCAACAGAAAACACTGGACCAAAACTAAAAATGGGGTGGGGGGGACCCTCTTCCTATTCAATAAAACTTTAATATTCTTTTGTCCTCCAGCCAAATACTCTTCTTAGAAAGATAAATTAATGCTTTACATTCCATACTCATGAGTAGTTATAAAAATAAAGTAGCATACACTATGGTAGAGGGTTTTAAGTTATTGATTAATCAAGTTAATAAAGTTGACTTGTAAAATTGACCTAGCTGCTCTCCTCATTAAAACATGTTTTCTGGGGCCGGCCCAGTGGCGCACTGGATAGTGCGCTGCTTGGGAAGCGCGGCGGCACTCCCGCCCGAGGGTTCGGATCCCACATACGGACCAGTTCCCGCTCACTGGCTGAGCGAGGCGTGGGAGCAACTCCAAGGGTTGCAATCCCGTTGCCGCTCCCCGGTCCGGTACGGGGGCAACACTAAGGGTTGCGATCCATTGCCGGACACGGAAAAAGACAAAAGACAAAAATAAAAATAAAAATAAATAAATAAAACATGTTTTCTATCTCCGACAATTAAGAATCAGTAAACCACCGTGTGTGTGTGTGTGTGTGTGTGTGTGTGTGTGTGTGTGTGTGTGTGTGTGTGTGTGTGGGTGGTAATGAAGAGGGAAAGGTTGTGATTAAAAGGTTGGAATTAAATATTAATTCCCCCGCTCCTGTCTGTAGCACATTCCTTGACAATGTAAAAAGAAACAGAAGCTTGAGTTTAATTCTGAGTTCACTGAAGATGGAGAAGCCAACTGCTAAAGCAGAAATTCATCTGGCAAACGAGCGATCCTTTAAGTTGCTCCTCCTCTCCATGAAGCCTTCCTGGTTGATGACAGCTCAAACCCTCCTTAGGATACCAGAGGTGATCCTGGAAAGGCTATCCCGAAGCTAAATCAAGTTAGCTCATCAAGTCAAAAAACAGTAAACAGGAAAGCCAAAGGGGGAAAAACCCCCTTTCACCTAGGATTTTTGGATCAATTTCAAGAACTCTCCTTCTCCCACTGCCAGCAGCACCCATCAATTCCCATAGAAACCAGCCCACGGCTTCCCAACTGGTCCCAGAGGGAGGCAAACAGCTGCAGTCAGAAGCACATACATGAACCAAAACCCCAGGTGCCAACCTAACAGTTACTTAGTGGCTTAAACAGTCCAATTCTACCTCCTGGCAGGCTTCCCTAATTCCCAGATCATCAGATGGCTGGCTCTCTTTTCTCCCTTTAACCTGATGCTGAGATGATAAAGGAAATTTTTTTTTTCCAGATAATGCACAAAACAATTTTCTGTTTTCTGATGCAATTTTGGTTCAAGTCTATTTGGTAAAAAAGCGTTCATGCCCTCTTGACCACACTGTGCGTATATGTTTACTGAATGAAGGAATCCTCTGGAACAGAAATAATGATTGCAAAGGTATGGGGGAGTAGGGACCTGAGATCCAGATATAGGGATGAAGAGGCTGTACTCCCAAAAGGAATGAAAAGCAAATGATGGAAAAAGCAATAAAGTAGGTGGAGACAATTTTATCTTCGTGAGGAGTATCATTGTACCGGCTGGTCAGGAGTGGGAACAGGAACAGGAGGGGTCACTGTCTCTAAATCGGGAACCATGGCTCATTACAGTGATTTTCAATGGGGAAAGAGGGAGTTATCAGAATTGGGGGTATATGTGGGTGATGATTTAGGAAGTTTGAGAGGAAAAAAATATATCCAGTGATCGTAACATGTTTTATGTTTAGTGATCTTAACAAAGAAATACTATCTTGAGGAGATTTTTTTAAAATAAAAAGTGAAAAATCAAATTAAAAGTGCCTAGCATGAACCAGTTCTGCAAGGTTTCACATCTTCTTTAACAGAATTTAATGGCTAAAAGGAAATGAGATAATGAGAGTAACAGGAGGTACTACATAAAAGCAGTACTTAAGTCACTGCCCACAAAGTTTATGCCTCATTGATAAATGCACGTGTTTTACTTAGGGCAGATGCTGAGCAATGCAACTAAATAACACACGTGCATACATACATGTGTACATTTTAAATTTTAATAGATACTTCCAAATTACTTTCCATTGAGTATCCCACAGCAGTACATATTAGTTCTTTAAACTTTTATCTACTATATACATGGCACCTTACTATTTAGAGAATATATAATAATAAATGATCCTAAAACATGATTCAGCATCACCGAAAGTGTTGGGAAAAAAAGAAAGAAATATATGAAAACAGGAATATTTGTTGTGATAGGAAAGTGGGGTTATAAGTAACTGCCCTCAGTAGTATCAGTAGTGAATCTTTTTTTGAAAAGCTCACAAGATGAGAAATATTTGAGCTATACAAAACAAATTCCTAGAGAGTCAAAACTTTTTTTAAAAAAATCTAAATTAATATGTAAATTTACCATAATCCCCCAAAAATGAACAGGATATTCTTATGGAAATTCAGAAGCTTAACCTATAGTTCACATGGGAAAATAAATGAGCAAGAATAATAAAGGTAGTTATGAAAAGAGCAAGTAATGAGGGGAACTAGCTTGAATACTTGACAGACAGTAAGATGTGTTATAAACATACAATAATTAAACAGGTGTGAAATTGGTTCAAAAACAGGCCATCAAATCAATGATAGAACAAAAATTCTAAAATTACTTCAGACAATTCAATGTAAGATAAAACGTGACATTTAAAATCAGTGTAGAAAAGATAAATTTCTCAATAAATGGTGTTGGCACAACTATGCAGCCAGTGGAAAAGAGCATTGGATACCAGCTCACACCAAAATAAATCCCAAATTGATCAAAAAATTTAAATATTAAACAAAAACCCACAAAAGTAATAAAAGAAAGCAGGAGACATTTTTCATAATTTTGACAAGCTTAAGATCTTTCTAAATAGGACATAAAAAAACCATATAGTGAAATATTAACAAATTTGAATATGCAAAAATAATTTTAATACTATACATGGCAAAAGTCACCATAAACAAAATACAAACCCAGGGGGAAAAATTAGCACCTTCTATCACAAAGTGCTAAAGTTTTTTATATAAAGAGATATAATCCTTAAAATAGAAATTGGGCATAATTTAAAATCAACATTTGAAATGGTGTAACCATGAAACTGCCTTGGATTTTCAAAAATGATTTTCACAGAGGCTATTACTAGCTTTACAAAGAGAAGTTCCTTATTTTGCAATGTAAGAATATGATAAAACTCCAAATTTTGACATTTTTGGTTTTCTATGACACCGTCTCAGAAAAAAAAAAACTCATGGGCAGCATGCTTAAGAATGTCCAGACAAAAGAGTCTAGATTCAAACTCCATCAATAACTAAATTTTCTAAATATCCAAAATCCAAAAGATAAATAACTTGGGAATACTCTGAGTTCACTGAATGGGTAAAGAAATACTACCAAGTTTCTCCCAAAAGCATCAACAGTGCTCTGCATCTCCACAAACTCAACTCTCAGCCTCAGCTCCAACACTATACAGCAGTTTAACCTTGGTAAACCATTGGATCTCTGCAAATATGCGTTTTTCATCAATAAAATGAACAGATAACAACTACGGTTCTTTCCAGGTCTAAATTTCTATTACACCTCTTTTAAGACTTTACAATCCTTGACTGGCCAGTTAGCTCAGTTGGTTAGAGCATGGTGTTATAACACCAAGGTCAAGGGTTCAGAGCCCCCATGCTGACAAGGAGCCAAAAGAAAAAAAAAAGAACCTTACAATCCTTTCATACAAACACACACACCAACCCATGCATTTGTATTTGTTCAGGGGAGGAGCTACCTGTCCTATTTACTTCCTATTTCCACAGTGCCCCAACACAAAAACAAAATAATATTTGATTACACACTAATGGCATATACAAGCAGTTGTCAAATGAATGGCAAAAGGATTTACTCAAAAATATATTTAAATTAAATTGTTTGCATTATACAGCAGAACATCCATTCAATTGTTCATTCATTCACGTTCAGAATTATGAAAGCTTCTAATTGGTTTTCATGTGATTTTCTATGTACTGGTTAGTCCACATATAACTTCTGTGAGTTATCTTTGGGAGTGTACACTGCTACCTGATATTTTTATTTCGTTTACCACTTCTCAAAGCATGGAAGAAAGATGAAGGCACTAGAAGAAAGTTGCAAGAACACTCATTCATATGCAAAAATATATGAATTATCAGTGAATAGTTCTCTTTCAACTTATTTAACATAATCCTAAACTCTAGACTACTGGCTTGAAAGGTGACAGAATGAAAAGCAGAACAAAGGTCTGTGAGAAGGAGCTAATATGGTAAATGCATATTGTGAGTTTAATTATCTCTGTCAATTGAAACTTTCCCTTTCAAAACACACAAATAACACTGGGCTGCTAACAAATATGGCTTTGTTCTACATAAGTTCTTTTTCCCTAAACAACCAGCACTTTATGATTTAGGTCCTTTATAAATAATATGGGTATAGAGAAGAGTTTTGCAAGAAACGTAAAAATAAGTTCAAATTTCCACGATGAACCATATATGTGTGTTGATCAGGATTTGAAATAATATCCATCTTTAAGGATGACCCAGAAAAGCCTTCCTGAGGAAATGAACTTGAACATGTTTCAAAGGAGGGAAAGATACTGACAGGTGGCAAGAAGAAACAGAAATTTCAGGCAAAGAAAATGACCTGTGCAAAAGCTGCTGCTGTGGTTTCTCCAGAAGCAGAGTCACAGGGTGATCAAATGTGAGAAAGATTATTTTAGTCAGAACAAACTGAAGGGGGAGAAACTACACGTTATGTCACACTCTTAGCCTCAGTTTTCTCATGTTACATGAGAAGGGTGAAGTAAATGACTTCTCTGGTGTCATTCAGCTGACAGCTTGATTCTTGTGAGGCACCGCGCTGTGCACCTAATGCTCCCGCAACCCCGCAGGGCTCATGCCTAATTAGCTCCATTTGACAGATGAATAGAGTGAGGCTCAGAATACTGATGAGGTCTCCAGCTGGAGGGTTTTGGAAATAAAAAGGAATAGACATAATAACTATTCTGGAGAAAGGAGTGGCATATAAAGATGGACAACTTCAAAATTCAGAGCTTCTGAACATCATTTACTAATAATATACATATGACCTTTTAAAAATTTTTCTTAAGAGATCAAGAGGAATAAAGAAATATTTCCTGTCATGCCAGACAACCAAAGGAAAAAGAAAAGAATATACATGGTTCTTCACCTTGAAACCAATAGTCCTGCAAGGGAAATTGAAGGAAGTGATGTGTCTGTTCCTGCCCCAGCAGTAGCTCCCATTCAATTATGTGTTCTCTCTGCCTGTGGTGTCCATCACCAGGCAGGCATTATACTGAAGATATGACACATTCCTTAGCCATTAGAACAGATATTAGCAGTTAACTGAAGAGGTCCTCTGAACCTAAGAAGCACTTAATTATCTCACACCCAACTTTACCTCCAAAGCACAGATTCTAAAACTTGGTGTTATTTTTATACAAAAGCCCAATGGTCATTATAATAATTTACTTGTAATTATTTAGTTGAGGAATTTTCTATTTCTAAATAAATTCATATCTGGTAGCAAAATGTAGTACAGTAAATAAAACTATTCTTTAAAAAAACTTCAAAGCCAAATATTACATGCTAATAAAGAGTATTTATTTATAAACAATGTCAGTTCTTTGAAGTTAGCTCCTATCCTGTACCATTTCTCTAAATGAACATACGAGATTAAATAACCCATCCTCCACTTATGGGAGCCCCCCGGGTAAAACAATTAGAGAGTATCTTAATAAAGAGTATTTATTTATAAACAAAGTCAGTTCTTTGAAGTTAGCTCCTATCCTGTACCATTTCTCTAAATGAACATATGAGATTAAATAACCCATCCTCCACTTATGGGAGCCCCCCGGGTAAAACAATTAGAGAGTATCTGTTACAATATTCCAAGACCTGACAACTGCATAGAAAAACATATGCCTATGTGCACAAAGCAAAGGACAAGGATACTGTCTGTGGCCTTATATATAACTAAGAACTACTGAAAACGAGCTAGAAGCTCAGCAATAGGAAAATGGCAGAAAAAATGATGATATATCCATCCCCATGACTGTTCTACAAAACATTAGAGAGCAGTTAAAAAGAATGAATTAGATTTACATGAACTAACATGGGCAGATCTCTAAAGCATGTTATTAAAGGGAAAAAAAGTTACAGATATTAAATACAATACCAATTATGTAAAGTTTTTAAAATACAAAAATACAATGCTTCTATATTGTAAACAAAAATAAAAATACCAAATCAACAAAGTGTTTATCTCTGCAAAGCAAGTAGGGAAATCAGGAAGGAGTGGTGTGGAGAAAATGAGGACTCAAACCTTATAAATAGACTCATTTATTACTTCTATTAGAAAATTAATATTTAAAAAGTCCCCCAAGAACATAACAGGGTTATCAAGTGACTTAGGATTAATGAATACTGTGATGTAAAAATAATATCTCTGCAATTACAGCTAAATTAAAATCTAATCAAGGAGCAGATCCTGGTAAGATTGTGGAGAAAGCACTAGGAATCTGTCTCTTGACCTAGAAAACAATTGTACTGGCAGAATCTGATATAACTATTTTGAAGCTCTGGAGTCTACTAAAAGCTTACAAGGTCCAGGAGAAGGCTTGGATAGTAAATTGTGGTTACTTTTGGTCAATTTTGGCTATTACCATAGTAGCAGCTACCATCCCCCACCTCCAGCCCTGTGGCAGGCAACTGCATGCAGGTTTTTGCTGTGTAGCTTGCACACAGCTTGCATGAGCAGATTTGGGGAAAAATACACCCTGCCCTCCAAATATCAGAGATCTGTGCTCCAATCGCTGACTGCTTCTTCTAAACACAGAGATACAAAGAGGTCAGTGGCCATTGTTGTTGAACTTCCCCCCACTGTTGCAAGCCCCTCCTCTTTGGCTGAAGCGATGTCAGGGGATTAAAGGGGCTGGCATCTCTCCCCACCCCACACCTTCATTTTTCTCTCTTCTCTCCTTTTAGGAGGGCGGACATTAAAGACTAGGGCGTTCAAAAACAGCTGTATATGTGGAAAAAATTAGAGAGTACCTACACATGCCCAGGGAAAGGTGCAGGCTCAGAAGAGATCTGAAAAGACCTTAAGTTTACACCTCAGGCTGACCTCTGGCATAGAGACAGCCTGAAATAATCAAAAAACAAAAACAGTAACAAAAAACAGCAAATCCTGAGAAAGAGAAGAGACTCTGATTTAGTGTTACCATATTATTAGATTTAAATGCTCAGTTCTAAACAAAAAAATCACAAGCAACACAAAGAAATAAGAAAGTATGGCCAATTCAAAGTAAAAGAAAATAATAATAACTCAATAAAAACTGTCCCTGAAATGTACCTGCTGGCACATCTACTAGACAAAGATGTTTAAAACAACTGTCTTAAACATGATCAGAGAACTAAAGGATGATGTGGAGAAAGTAAAAAAATTCATGTATGAACAAAATGGAAATATCAATAGAAAGATAGAAAACATAAAAAGAAAAATGAAATCTGGAGCTGAAACATACAATAATGAAAAGGAAAAATCCAAACAGAGGGCAAATCAAAGGCAAATAGAGAGCAATAGAGAGCAAAACCAATAGAATGCAAATCAAAGGGAGAGTTGAGGAGGTACAAGAAAGAATCTGTGAACTTGAAAACAGGACATTATTACTGGAAATCACTGAGTTTGAAGAAGACAAAGAAAAAGATTTCAAAAAAGTGAACAGAGCCTAAGGTACCTGGGGGGTACTATCAAGTGAAGAAAGAAAGGTACAGAGAGAATATTTAAAGAAATAATGGCTAAAAATTTCTCAAATTTGATGAAAGACATGAATATAAATATCCAAGAAGCTTAACACACTCCAAGTAAAATGAGCTCAAAGAGACCCCAACAGATACACATTATAATCACTTTCTAAAGACAAAGACAGGATCTTAAAAGCAACAAGGGAGAAGCAACTCAAAACATACAAAAGATCCACAATGAGATTATCAGCAGATTTCTCATCAGAACCCTCGGAGGCCAGAAGGCAGTGGGACAATATTCTCAAAGTGCTAAAAGAAAAAAAACTGTCCACCAAGAATCTTATATCTGACACAAATGTCCTTCAAAAGTAAGAGAGAAATTAAGACATTCCCAGGTAAACAAAAGCTGAGGAAGTTCATTATCATTAGATCTGCTCTGCAAGAAATGCTAAAGGGAGTCCTACAGGGTGAAACAAAAGAACACCAAACAGTAACATGAAGCTGTATAAAGAAATAAAGGTCTCAATAAAGGTAAATACATGGCCAATTACAAAAGCTAATATTATTGTAACAACAGTTTGTAACTGCACTGACAGGGTGAAACAAAAGAACACCAAACAGTAACATGAAGCTGTATAAAGAAATAAAGGTCTCAATACAGGTAAATACATGGCCAATTACAAAAGCTAATATTATTGTAACAACAGTTTGTAACTGCACTTTTTGTTTTCTACATGATTTAAGAGATTAATATATTTGTCTCTTATTAGTTCATTATTAATTTTTTGAGCACACAATGTACAAAGATGTAACTTCAACACTGAAAAGGGTGGGGAAAGAACTCTAGAGGAGCAGTATTTCTATGTTATTAAAGTTAAGCTAGTATAAATACAAAATAGATTATTAAAACCTTAGGATGTATTGTTTGGGGAGGGCAGGGTTTGGCAGCTGGCCAGTTTGCAATCTGAACACTTGACCTTGGTGTTATAACAACACACTGTAACTAACTGAGCTAATCAGCCAGCCACCTTTAGAATGTTAAATGTAATTTCCATAGTAACTACAAAGAAAATAGCTATGGAAAATATATAAGAAGAAATGCAAAAGAAATTTAAAGGTTTCACTACAAAAAAATCAACTAAACACAAAAAAAGACAGTAATACAGGAAATGAGGAACAAAAAAGCTACAAAATAATAGCTACAAAAAAAAGCTACAAGCTATGGAAAACAAATAGCAAAATGACAGAAATAAGGGCCGGCCCAGTGGCGCACTCGGTAGAGTGCGGCGCTTGGGAGTGCGGCGGCGCTCCCGCCGAGGGTTCGGATCCCATATAGAGATGGGAAGAAGTTAGAAATCAATAACAGAAGCAAAAGTGAAAAATTCACAAAATTGTGTAAGATGAATAACACATCCTTAAACCACCAGTGGATCAAAAAAGAAACAGAAGAAATTAGAAAATACTTAGAGATAAATTAAAATGAAAACATAACATGCCAAAACTTATGGGATGCAGCAAAAGTGGTGTTAAGGAAAAAATTCACAGTTATAAACACTTACATTAAAAAACAAGATCTCAGGGCCAGCCCCATAGCTCACTCGGGAGAGTGCAGTGCTGATAACACCAAGGCCACGGGTTTGGAGCCTATATAGTGATGGCTGGTTAGCTCACTGGCTGAGCATGGTGCTGACAATACCAAGCCAAGGATTAATATACCCTTACTGGTCATCTTTTAAAAAAACAAACAAACAAAACAAAACAAGATCTCAAATCAACAACATAACTGTAAAACTTAAGGAACTGGAAAGAGAAGAACAAACTAAACACAAAGCCGGCAGAAGTTAGGAAATAATAAAGATTAGGCCAGAGATAAAACAAAATAGAGAACAGAAAAATCACTGAAACCAAAAGTTGGTTCTTTGGAAAGATCAACAAAATTGACAAGCATTTAGCTAAAGTACTAAAAAGAAAGAAGCAAGATTCAAATTACTAAAACCAGAAATGAAAGTGGGACATTACTACTGATTACACAGAAATAAAAAGTATTATAAGAGAGCACTATGAACATCTGTATCCCAACAAATTGGATAAGCTAGATAAAATGAACAAATTCCTAGAAACACAAAACTTACCAAGAATAAGTAATGAAGAATTAGAAAGTCTGAATTGACCTACAACTGGTAGAGATTGAATGAGTAATCAAAAAGCTCCCAAAAAAGAAAAGCCCTGAAGATGATGCCTTCACTCAAATTCTACGGAACATTTAAAGAACTAATACCAATCTTCTCAAACTTCCAGAAAACTGAAGAGAGAACGCTTCTTAATTCATTCCATGAGGCCAGCATTTCACTGATATCAAAGCCAGTCAGACACTACAAGAAAACTACAGGCCAATATCTCTTGTAAACATTGATGCAAAAATCTTCAACAAAATACTAGCAAACTGAATTCAGAAGCTTAGTAAAAGGATTATACACATGACCAGTTGGGATTTATTCCTGGAGTGAAAGATGGTTCAACAAACAAAAATTGATCAATGTCATACACTACTACATTAATGGAATGAAAGGGGAAAATACTTTACATAATCATCTCAACTAATGCAGAAAAAACATTTGACAAAATTCAGCACCCTTTCATGATTAAGAAAAAAAAAACAGAAAAACAGAAAAACAAATACTTAAACTAGTAACAGAAGAAAACTACCTTAACACAATAAAAGACATATATGGAAAAACCATACTGAACATCATGTTCTGTGGTTTAAGACTGAAAGCTTTTCTTCCAAAATCAGGAACAAGGCAAGGATGCCCACTTTCATGACTTTTATTCAACACAGTACCAGAAGTTCTACCCAGAGCAATTAGGCAAGAAAAGTAAATAAAGGGCATCCAAACTGGAAAAAAAGAAGTAAAATTACCTCTGTCCACAGATTACATGATCTTATATATAGAAAACCCCAAAAATTCCACACCAAAAACTGTTAAAACTAAAAAATGAATTCAGTAAAATAGCAAGATACAACGTCAACATACAAAAATTAGTTCCATTTCTATACATTAACAATTAACAATCTGAAAAGGATACTACAAAAGCAATTCCACTTACAGTAGCATCAGAAAGAATGAATTATTTAGGAATTACCTTTACCAAGGAAGTGAAAGACTTATACAACTACACAACACTGCTGAAAGAAATTAAAGAGAATAAATAAATGAAAACATTTCCTATGTTTATGGATTGGAAGACTAGATATTGTTAAGATGTCATACTAGCCAAAGCAATCTATGGATGCAATATAATCCCTTTCAAAATCTCCATGACATTTTTTGCAGAAATAGAAAAAACAATCTTAAAATTCATATCAAATCTCAGAGGACCTGAATAGCCAAAACAATCTTGAATAACAAAGCTGGAGGATTCACACTTCTGGTTTCAAAACTTACTACAAAGCTACCATAATCAAAACAGTGTGGTACTGGCAAAAAGACAGACATATAGACTAATGGAATAGAATAGAAAGCCCAAAAATAAACTCTCACATACACAATCACATGATTTTTAACAAGGGTGCTGAGACCATTCAATTGGGAAAGGGCAGTCTTTTCGACAAATAGTGCTGGGAAAACTGGATATTCACATGCCAAAGAATAAAGCTGAACCTTTACCTAACACCACATACAAAAATTAATTCAAATTAGATCAAAGACTTAAATGAAAGACCTAAAACTATAAAACTCTCAGAAGAAAGCATAGTGTTAAAGCTTTACAGCACTGGATTTGGCAAAGTTTTCTTTGATATGACACCAAACGCACAGGCAACACAAGAAAAAACAGATAAACTGGACTTGATGAAAATTAAAAATTTTATGTGCAGCTAACTTTCAAATTTTATATGTATCAAAAGACACTGTCAATAGAGTAAAAAGGCAACACAGAGAATGGGAGAAAATATATGCAGATCATTTATCTGATAAAGATTAATATTCAGACTAAGTAAAGAACTCTAAAACTCAAAGAAACAAACGACCTGATTCAAAAAACAGACAAAGGACTTGAACAAACATTTCTCCAGAGAAGATACACAAATGGCCAATAAGCACATGAAAAGATGTTCAACATCAGTAATAATTAGAGAAATACAAATCAAAATCACAATGAGATACCACCTTGCACTCATCAGGATAGCCACTATCAAAAAAACAGAAATTAACATGTATTGGTGAGGATGTGGAAAAAACAGAGCCCTTGCACACTGTTGGTAGTAACAGAAAACAGTACAGCTGCTATGGGAAATGATTACGGTGGTTCCTCAAAAAGTGTAAAATAAAATTACCATATGATCCAGCAATTCCACTTCTGGGTATATACCCAAAAGAGGTGAAAGCAGGGTCTCAAAGAGATATTTGTACATCCATCATTATTCACAAAGCTAAGAGGCAGAAGCAACCAAAGTGTCCACTGATCAATGAATGGATAAGCAAAATGTGGTACAAAAATACAATAGAGTATTTGTCAGCTTTTGTTTTGTTTGGAGGCATCTAGCCAGTATGGGGATGTGAACCCTTGACCTTAGGGTTACATCGCCATACTCTAACCAACTGAGCTAACTGGCCACCCCTTAGTCAACTTTAAAAAGAAGGAAATTCTGATATATGCTACAATATAGATGAACTCTCAAACATTATGTTAGATGAAATAAGCCAGTCACAGACAAATAATATATGATTCCATGTATATAAGATACTTCAGGTAGTCAAAATCATAGAGACAGAAAGTAGAATGTATGCTGTCAGGGGCTGGGCTGAGGTGGGAGTCAGGAATTACTGTTTAATGGGTACACAGTTTCAGTTTTACAAGATGAAAAGAGTTATGTAGATGGACGGTGGTGATGGTTGTACAACATCGTGAATGTGCATTTAATTAACTTAAAATGGTTAAGATAGTAAATTTTATGTTATGTGTATTTTACCACAATGAAAAAATTGGATATTCTTTTTTCCCACGGTAAAAACTTGACAATAACTGAAAGAAAACCTTACATAGAAATGTTAAAATTATGTTAGTATCACTAAGTTAAAACAGTCATGTTCCCTTTTAACAACTAAGAATCCTTTCCCACCAGTGACCTAAGTTTATGTGAAAATGTAACCTTAACTTTTTAATAAAGATCAGCTTATAGTAACAATAATAAGGAGCGTCTCCTTATAATAAATCTCCAGAAAATCAGGGCCTGGATGAGCACCATTTACCTGCTCTATTTTTGATCCTGTCAACAAACAATCAGGCAAGCTGTCTTTTTACACACCATCTTATATATTCCTCAGAGAAAATAAAATGGACTATCAGTTCAATGAATTGTATCCCCAATAATTATATACAACCATAACAGATACTGGAGTAAAAAAGAAAGGAAGGGAATGAGGGAAAGAGTGAGGGATGGAAAGAGGCAGAAGGAAGAAAAGGATAAAGAAATAATCAGTCTATTGTTGTAGTACATATCATTAATGTAAGATTTACATTAAATACAATCAAATGCATCTTTCTCATCTTTAGTTACAATAAGACTTAACAGAAAATAAAAACTATTTGTAGAAAGTAAATATGAAAATGTTATTAAATTGTTAAGTATAAAATACAGCTTATAAAACAGCATGCACAGTATGATCCTAATTTTGCTTTTAAAATGTACCCATGATGGGGCCGGCCCGGTGGCGCACTGGATAAGTGCGCCGCTTGGGAAGCACGGCGGCGCTCCCACCCGAGGGTTCGGATCCCACATACAGACCGGTTCCCGCTCACTGGCTAAGCAAGGCGCGGGAGCAGCACCGAGGGTTGCAATTCCGTTGCCGGTCCCCGGTCCGGTATGGGGGCAACACTGAGGGTTGCGATCCGTTGCCGGACACGGAAAAAGACAAAAGACAAAAAAAAAAAAATGTACCCATGATCACACAGAAAAACAAAAATGAAAGAAAACAATTAAATGTTAGTAGCCTGACAGGACAAATGACCCAGTTTCTTCTAGAGCAAATTACATGAAAAAAAGAGAGGGAAGGGAAAAAATGTTACAGATTAAGAAAGACTTAAAAGAGACAAATGCTGGGCCGGCCCGGTGGCACACTGCTACAGTGCACCACTTGGGAGTGCGGCGGCAACTCCCGCCGAGGGTTCGGATCCCACATACAGACCGGCTGCTCACTGGCTGAGCGAGGTGCGGGTGCAACACCGAGGGTTGCGATCCCGTTGCCGGTCCCGGTCCGGTACGGGCGCGACACTGAGGGTTGTGATCCGTTGCCGGTCACGAAAAAAGACAAAAAGGAAAAAAAAAAAGAGAGAGAGACAAATGCAATGTGTTAATCCTACTGGGATCCCAATTCCAAAAAACCAAGTTTAAAATGACAGTTTTTTTTTTGTCCTTTTTGAGACGGGCCACACCGCGCTCAGCCAGTGAGCGCTGTGAGCGCACCGGTCATCCCTATATAGGATCTGAACACGCGGGAGCGGCGCTGCACTCCCAGCGCCACACTCTCCCGAGTGCGCCATGGGCTCGGCCCTAAAATGACAATTTTGAGACAATAGAGAAAACTGAACATGGACAAGGGCTTACATGACTAGCTAGTAAATAGTATTAAGGAACAGCTGTTAATTTGGTTAACAGTAATGACATCATAGCTATTTTTAAAGTGCTCTGTTAACAAATACAAAAGTACTCAAGATTAAATGGTATAATATCTGAGTTCTGCTCTAGAACTCCAGCAATGACAACAAAACGTAAAAGCAGCAGGAGGACAGATGGAACAAGAAAGGCAAGACATTCATAACTGATGAAGCCGGATGATGGGTACCTGGGGGTCACTGTGCTATTCTATTTTTACGTGTTTGAAAAATTCTGTACATAAAAAGTAAAAATGCTCCTAGCAGGGACAGTTATTTCTGGGCTGTGGAGACTGAATGATATGTGAGAGTACTCTGACCTGTGTACCTTTTGGAATATCAAGATTTTATACAATGAATATAAGTTACTTTGGTTACCTAAAGGAATAAACGTTACTCTTTTAGTGTACAGATAGATAGACAAATAATCTTTTAATGACCAGTTCAAATTATGCCACTTCCATGAATTTAATTCTCCTTGTATTGATGCCTCAATGCATTTTACTCATCTACTGAAGGTCTTATTATATTTGGTCGCTTATCATTACAATTTTTACTTATGTCTAACTCTCGCTCTAAAAAAATTACTTGATTACAAGTGGCATTTATTTCTCATGTTTCTATGCTGGTCAACATTAAGCAAAAAGTTCTCTCTATATAATAGATGTAAAATAATTATTTGCTTAACTGAATTTACTTTTCCTCTTGTTTCCAGGGAGGAAACAAGTGTCAAGAGAAGCAAAACATCTCACTTATTGTAAACAGAAAAGCTTTAAGGCCAGAACACGCATGGAGGTCCCTATACAAAGACAGAGACTCATCAGAGGTTACCTAGTCAATTTCTCAAAACATTTATTTTCCAATTGATTGGGGGGAAAAAAGTTGGTCAGTAGCAGAGAGGGGTCAGTTACTGATTTAACTTACAGGCTTAAAAAAAAAAAATACTCCATGGGAGGAAAGAAGTCCATTCATTCTTCAGCAACCACTCATCATTTACCTCATTTACCTATGAAAGCTCACCAGAGTACCTGCCAGTCCATTTTACAAAGGAAACTACTAGGGACAGAACACAGAGCTCACCATGTGCTGAGACAAGCAACTGTGCAGGAAACATACCCTGCTCTGCAGAGGCTGATACCACATGGAAGAGCTGCTCATCCACACTGCTCATGTTTCCTTTATCAGCTACTCACTAGAGACCTGGGCATATGTTGTGCAGATGTGAGCAGTAACTTTCTTCAAGCCTACGGCACTCATCTCCACATTCTCTTGCTTAAAAATATTTTCCAAAAAGACATAATAAAACCCTCCTCCCAGGAGCACCAAAACCTCCAGAACGTGTCATACTGGACTGCCTCACATGTAAAACTTCATCTACCATATGGCCTTAATTTTGCAAACATGGTTTTGATGAAAGCCACTTAAATACTAGCGAAGACATTTACAACTTCCCTTTACATATAAAATATGCTTAGGGATTGACAAACATTAAAATAAAGTCCAGGTTTTAAAATAAAACCCACATCATTAACAGTTTCCCAAGCCCTTCAAGAAACATTAGCGTATCATGAAGAACTGGCAAATGCAAGCTTTCCCCAAGTTTCATCTCTAGTTCCACCCTATGACCTATTATTCCCAGAAGCCAGGTCTTCAATACTGCTGTCACCCACCCAACTGTTTAAGGCAGGGAGAGGCAGGAGGGGATGGTGCCAAGTGCTGCACAATTCCCATCGTGACCTCCACCTACA
This sequence comes from Galeopterus variegatus, assembly GCF_000696425.1. Taxonomy (NCBI): domain Eukaryota; kingdom Metazoa; phylum Chordata; class Mammalia; order Dermoptera; family Cynocephalidae; genus Galeopterus; species Galeopterus variegatus. The sequence continues at coordinate 162,058 of NW_007727597.1, read as the reverse complement.
TCCACACAGTTCATGTTCTCTCTCCTCTGTTTTCTGATTCCTTACTTTAGACTTTTGCTCAAATGCACTCCTATTAGCAAATTTCTGATGTCTTAGACAGTCAAGAAAGTGGGCAATATGGTACCATTGTAAAACTACAATATCATACTATTATAGAGAATCATATCCATACAAACCCAGGGCCCTCAAAAATGAACAAGTATCAAGAAATAATGCACTCCTCCAAAGACAGCTTAATGCAAATTTCTATTACCATTTCCTCAGTTTGTTACTAGAATGTGTTTAAAAGAAGCAACTCTATTTGATGTGAGCAGTTGTTCTCTTAGGTTTTGGAGAACATAAAAATAAGAGAAGAATTTTGTGAGAGTAAGTTGTTCCTAATAAAGAGAGAAGGGTACAATAGCATTAGTAAACATGAAGAGGTTATATCATAGTTCTATAGGCTGGTAAAAATGTTTGCTAGGCCAAAGGATTTTATATCATTTTCTTTTTTAAGAAAAAGAAGAGGGCTTTGAATAATAAATAAGGGTAATGAAACAATTCTGAGGTGACCTCAGGGCATGACAAACTCAATTCAAATTAGTCACAGACAAAGACAAAAGAAGAGTCTACAATCACCTCTTTGCTACTATACATTTTTCACATTTTTATATTATATTATAATCAGGATTTAGATATAAAATTTTGTCTAGTACTCATCTAAGTTGTCTCCCTTCTGTACCCTCAATTTCACTGTGAAACTTCAATTTAGGCTTAGTGAAAGAATTTTACGAGCCTACTCAGGGGAAACATGTCAGTTATTTTCTTCTTGGAATTAATATTTCAAAGTCCTATTTTTATTTAATCTGTTGCCTTTGTCACTGGACTATGTTTAAAGAGGAAACTCCATGGACATGAACAGCTGTTCTCCTATGTCCTAAGAAAAACATACTTTGTTAGAATAATGAGGACAGGGCCATTGGCTCAGTTGGTTAGAGCACAGCCTTGTAACAACAAGGTCAAGGGTTTGGATCCCCTTACTGGCCAGCTGCCCAAGGAAAAAAATAGATAATAAGGAGAAAAAGATAGGATATGTCAGAGGACATGAGGGGTCAGATCACAAGTCTAGGCTGGACATCCAGGGAGGAAATGTTTTCTAGGCTTCCATCTCTTACCTGATCTCTGAATCTGCTACAGTCATTCAGGCCAATGTAAGGCATTATGCTTAGTTGGTTTCTTGCTACCACTGAGAAAAGTCTAGGAGAATGAATCCTCATGCATTTTTCTTTCTTTCTTTCTTTCTTTTTTTTTTTTTTGACATCTAGTAAGTGGTTTGGACTCCCCATAAAACAGCAAAAAAGTATGTCTTTAGTTTCTTGGGTTACAACAGCAAACTATTAGTCAAATAAGTAAATGTGACCAATGTTATTCTTTCTTCCTCTATTTTCAAAAAATGAAAGAAGTGGAGAGCTTTTTTAATTTCTCCAGTTGCTCTCCCATTAAAAGCAGAAGCCTAGAATGCAAATAACCAAATGAAATAACAGAAAAATTTAAATAATCTCTCTCTTACCTATGAGGACATAATTGTCTATATAAGGAAGAGGAAATCCAAAGCAAAGATACGATACTTGGGAAAACTATTCGAATGTTTTAATGCGTAAAGAACATAATTTAGACGGAGATCATCATCAATTAACATTACTCTATGTTTCTGGCTGGGTATTCTAGAAAGAATATATCAACTTTAAATTTTTTTTAAGGAAAAGAAAAATGCACACTTACTCAATTCAGTGTTTATATTCTAGAACAATACTGCTCCAAAAATAAAAGAATGATGGAACTGATAAGAGACCCATAAAATTACATATAAAATAAAAGGTATTATGGATTCTTTGTGTATGTGTGTTTTGGGGTTTTTGTTTTCTTGTAGAGTAAAGGAATTGTTTCAGATATTCTTTAAGAAGAGAGATGGCACTTAGGAAAAGATGTACACACTTAGAAGGCCAAGAGTCATGTCACCAGCTGGTCTAGAAAGCTGCTCAATTGCAGCCTTCCTCTCCTGTTGTCTGAGTAGACCTGAGTAAGTACGGATGTATGAGAAGAGTCTCCCACCTGACCTAACAGCACCAGCATCATCAGATATCACCGCTACTAAAAGTAATGACTTTAGTTCCCAGGGATTCAGGTTACTCAACTAAGCAACTCAATTCAAAAGACTGTTATGACGTAGCTGTTATGACATAAAAGCTAAACAAGTGCTGTCTCCTGCTAAAAACTGTCATATTCAAGTTTATCGACCAGGAGTTATCCTTATTTAGAAGTGTGTAAAAAACCATAAGACATACAGGGACTGCACTGACGGTGCACATTTCTATAGTATACAGGTACTCAGGAGGGGAAAAAAAATGGGTATCTTGAAAAACTCAAGACTAGGGTGAAACCAAAGGCATTCAACAATGAGCACTAATCTTCCTCCCCTCTTGCAGTACTACCAAAGCAGCAGCTATCTTGGTGGAGCATTCCCGCAGGCTGCTTGCTTCTCCACTAATCAATTCTTGACAGTTTCAAAGATGCTACGTTCTCAAAGATAGTTTTTCAGTTGTGTTGCAAATAAAAAACCTGGGCTCTCAAATAGCTAAAAACTGCAGAGATCTAAAGACCTTTCTTGGATTCCACCTCTATTAAAGAAGAATGATGCTGGGAATGGTAAAATAAATGCAACCAGGAAAGTGTCTTAATGTACTTCAAGAACATTTTCAGAGATAATCATTCCCCAATTTCTCTTTCTGAAATTCAAGGAAGATCGGAAACAGCAAACCACTTCGAAAGCACTGCTCCAATTACCCAGCCCGTAAGCTCTGCATGAAGGTATAGGGTAAGATGCTCAGATAACCTGACCATCCTTTACAGGACGCAGTCACTCCAGGAGAGATGACTCCTTAGGCAATTTTCTTCTGAAAAAGCAGAAGATAAGAAAAATCCCAAGGTCATCTCCATTTCAGCATCTGGCTGAGGTCAAGGTTAAGTATAAAATAACAAAACCAAAGAAACCTACACAACTCCAACCACTTGTTTTATCTGAATTGAAGAGCTTAACGTATTACAGCACTTTTAGTCTGTTGAAAATCTCCATCTGAATTAAGAAGAAAATCTCCATCTTATTTTCAGAATAAGAGAACATCATTTTATAATTGATTAAAATGTTTGAGAAATGTCCACTAAAGTATTAGGATAGGCCTAGGATAAAACTGGGTTTCTACCTAGGAGTAACCAAGTACAACTGCTCTAAGATCAATGTTAATACATATATCAGTAAATGTCAGTCAAAGAGATCATCCAACCATCTCTCAGTTATTTGGGATAAGTCTGGCATTCCAAATTATATAACAATGCATCACAGTTAACAAGATTCTTATCTAGAAATGGGTTAAGGTATAAAGCACTCATCAAATTTTAAGAAACAAGAGATTTTTAAAACACATTAACTATAGAATGGAAACCTAAGTATGTAACACAAAGTTGTCGTCTTCTTAATTTAAGAAGCCAGAATATTATCTGAACTATTTTATCTGTAAAGATGACAATGCTGAATTCAGAAATCAATGACTAACACTGTTTCTCCTTTTCCATTTCTGCCTAAAACAAGAAAAGCCAAGTGGGAAAAAAATATATAGGATTCACATTTAATAAACAAAAATTCTGCTGTAAGTAGCAGGTCTTTGAAGCACGATAGTTTGAGTGACATTCTCTTCCCCCAACATGACTTTGTGACTTATCCACCAACTCACCTGATTCCATTTCAAAGTTAGTAGTAAGTCTTGCTTTTGAGTCCAACTTGAGGTACTCCCTCAGAACCTAAATTAAAATAATTACGAACTTTAGTATAATAGTTTTCAAATTTTGAAAAATTTCACAACAGTACCTCATAGTAAGTAAAAGAGGGGAAAAAAATCACCATTACAAATCAAATCAAAATTGTGAAATGTCATACTTTACCTCTAAAACCCTCTTTAATTTGTAATCTCTTTATGTGTAGTTCAACATATTTAAATTTAAGCCAACTAACAGCCACTCTCACTTAAACAACGAATTCTTAAACTTGGCTATTGAGTCTCTAGGCAGACTGCTAACTCCAGGGCCTCACCCTGGATAATCTGTTCAGGAGTCTGGGGAGAAACCCAGGGATGTGTATGTGTAAAAAGCCCTCCACAAAGTGATTTTGATATAGTCAGCCCATCACAGGCCTATCACTATTCCAAAGCACTAGTTCTCAACAAGGGGCAATTTTGGACATCACAGGACATCTTGCAATGTCTGGAGGCATTTTTGATGGTAACAAGTGGGAGAGGGAGTGTGCTGTTGACATCTAATGGGTAGAGGGCAGGGATGTCGCTAAACACCCTATAATGCACGGGACAGCCCCTACAATAAGGAATTACCCAGCCCCAAATGAAAATAGTGGTGAGGTTGAGAAAACTTGGCTCCAAAGCAACCAAACATTCTGATTATTTAGAAAGTCTACAACTCTCACACTGCTCACTTCAGATAGATAAAAAGCTCCCACCACCATCATAAAGTATCTCCTATGAATGCAAAGTTTCTTACTGGCGAAAAGAATATACATGCCCAATAGAAATAATTTGCAGTACATGTTCCTATTTCTAAAAATATTAAAATAAGTCAGACTATACATGTCTATAAGAATTTCCAAGAAATGAATTTTTTAAAGTTTGCTGAGGTTAAACACTATTTCAAACAATGATAATTGCCAAACCCTGTTCCCAATCATATAAAACAGAAACTAAGGAGATTGAGAACAGCCAGAACTTAGGTTCACTCACTGAAACTCCCAGTTCCTGGTGAGGACAACAGGGGAAGTTTCTCTTCACAGACTGTTACCCTGGACATCAGGAGTCCCACCTTTTATTCAGCCAAATATAAAAGTGCTTCAAAATTTACTTTAACTGCATTCAAAATGAGACTTACTGAAGGCCTGTTATGCCCCACACCATAATCTTATGTAATATAACAGAACAGAGCTCAGTAAGACTCTGCAACAGGTCTTTCCTACACAACCATAACTAAATGACACAAACAACAGAAGAAAACTGTGGAGGAAAAACCCTATAAGGTATATTCTGAGAGTCAGACATCCCAAACGATAAAACTTGCAGTTTTTACACGACTGGCCTACAGACTGCACCCACAGAATGGGTAAAGAAATCGATAACACTCAAAATACATACTTCGCCTTGTTGATCTTAATTAATGAGCTGTAACTAATTACATAAATAAGACATACCTGGCAGCTAATCTGTACTAGTAATCCACTTAGGTACATGAATAAACATACAAATTTTAAATTCAAGCAAAAGGATATGATTTATGAACACACTTAGAAAAATTCCATCACGTTAGCTCACTTGGGAGAATGTGATGCTGATAACAACACGGTCAAAGATTTGGGCCCCATACTGGCCGGCTACCAACAAAAAAGAAAGAAAAGAAAAGAGAAGAAAAATTCCATCAGAATTACTCCATTCCAACTGGAAAAGATTTCCATACGTGGCAAATGGGCTTATTCTAATTAAAGACTGATTTCCTCCTCTGAATCCTCAGTGCTGTATAGGAACTGCCCAAATCAGACTTAACCAAATAATCCCCTGCAGTAAGCAGGATACAGACAGTCGGTAGAGGGACAGAGGCCAGTGCTTGCATCCCAAAGCACCAGGTTTGGCAGTCCACATGGAACCTATGGCAGAGGTGGGACTCCAATCTGGAGCTCTGACCCATGCCTTGGGGACTGCTGGACCATCCAACTCCTTGGGAAGCCTTACGGAATGCTGTGCTCACCCAAAGTTGGGATGAAGTGTATGGGGCTAACATATGTTCCACATTCAAGTGTCTGTGAGGTCAGCGTAGAGCCCGTGATACCTCCACCACAGAGAGAAAACAACTGGGGAAGGCACCTGCTCAGTCAAGAGCCAGAAAAATAAAGTCCAAGTCAAAGACAACTTCCTAACATCCACCAATGGCTACGAGAACGAAGCAATGCTACAAAGAAAGGAAGGCCCAGAAGTTAGTGGAAAGTTCAGAAGTAGCAGTGCAAAATATGAAATTTAACCCCTACCCCATTTTTCTGGATTTAAATTGGTCTTTAAATAAAAACTCATAATAAAATTTCAAAACATAATCACTTCATTTTTTTCCCTCTCTCAGCAGTAAAATATATTTGTTCCAAAAAAGAAAAGTTGCTCAATTTCCTGGCAAAAGCAATCCAGAGAAGGCCACCTACACTGTAAAAACAGCAAGAAAAAAAAAAGCTAAAGAAAAGTGTGTGTGTGTGGGTGTGTACAAGTGCAATGTAACTACCACTCTGGGTTTTTAAAAGCTCTTTTCCTTGATCATTCCGAGAAATATAAAAATTAGTATAACTGCTAAAGAGAAGTTTGTCCTCCAACCTATCTAAGGAAACACACCCTGTGATAGAGCTTAGTCCCGCCATAGAAAGGCAAAGGGCAGGAGGCAGGGGGGCAGACAATGCAATTCAATGTCTTTAAACTGCAATTTTCTATACCAAGGGAAAAGGGTCAACTCTACCAAACAGATAATGTACATGTAATGTTCTTACTTTAGAAAGGCTGCTCTGACAATAAACCTTCTCCCCATAGCTACCCTATTCCCCACCCCAACTCACAAATTTCCTGACTAGGACCACCTTGGTCCTAATATATTTAATCCCAAACCTTTGGGGGCTAATCATTCACAAACATGACCATGAGCTGACTAGATCATGAATTAGCTACAGCATCACATCCACCACTCTGTCAAATTCCCCTTCCCTTGCTTATACTTTCTGAAAACCCTAAATTCAAAGTTAGGTAATCAACCAGCCCAGCACTAAAAAGTAAGTTAAATGCAGCATGGTGAAAGAAAGTGCTTACTTAAACAGCTCAACAACGAACTGAGGAGAAAAGAACAGCATATACAAAGTAAGCTCAAATTAAACCTAGTATTATCATTGAATCGTAACACGTTGAAGTGCCATATTTTTGGAAACCACACTTTCCATTCAAAGAAGCACTTTGTCATAAAGGTAAAACATAGGTGAAGAAAACAATGAGCATGCAAAAAAGGGAATTAATAAGATGATGGTAAATACTTAAAAACCAGCATATCAAAAGACAAATCAAGATAGAACAGGAAGCCACATTGGTAGGGCAGTTGTAAGACAAGACAGCCTGCAAAAGCAACCCCCTTAAATCTTACAAATGATTTGTCTGATAAGCTAACAATTCTGAGTGACTAAGTCAACTAACAGTAGGGTTTTTTTCATTTTTGCTTTACTTAATAAGACCAACCTTGAAAAAATTTGCAAGGACAGTACAAATAATTTTTTTCCCTGAACTACTTCAGAATAAGTAGACAACATGATGGCCTATCACTCCCAGAGTTTAGTGAGTAATTTCTACAAACAAGGGCATCCTCCTACAAAAGTGCATAATTATGACTGTCAAAATCCAAAAACTAACAATGACACAGCACCATCATCTACTTTCTCCAATTATCTGATAACGTCCATTTTAGTAAAAGGTTCCAACCCAGGATCTCATGCTGAACTTGGTTTTCATGTCTCATTAGTCAATCTTATTAGTCAATTCTTCAATCTAGAAGAATTCCTCAGACTTTCCTTGACTCTCATAATCTTGGCCATTTTGAAGATTCCAGGACGGTTTTGTAGACTGTTCCTTAATTTGGGTCTGTCTGATGTGTTCTTATTAGATTTAAGTTGCAGATTTTCAGCTGGAATATCACATAAGTGTTCCTTTTGCTATATCCTATGAGGTCATACACTATTTCCAATTTTTTCCCTGACTAGTGATGTTAATTCATATCACTTGATTAAGGTGGCATATGTCAGATTTCCCACCATGAAGTTACTATTTTTCCCCTTTGTAATTAATAAGTATTTTGTGGAGTGATACTTTAAGACTATGTAAATTATCCAATTCCTCAACAAACTTTCACCCAGTTCTTTTAGTGTCCATTGATAATTATCGGCCTAATTAATTATTTACTGAAGATTGCCAAAACTTGTTTTTCTGGTCCAAAAAAGCCTACCATTTTAGTGGAAAATATTTAGAAACCAAGATCTGGAGTTCCGGTCAAGATGGCAGAATAGACGGTTCCTAGCATCACTCTCTCCCACAAATCAACCAAGTTACAACTATAAAAATGTAACATCAGCCAAGTGGGGGCCGCTGGAGCTCAGGAGAAGAGGAGGAGAGACCTACGGAATGGCATGAAGGCAGGAGAAACTATGATGAGAGAAAGAAAAAGCTGCTCTGAGCATTTTGGGCCATGGCTCCTTTAACCCTCGAGCTGATGAGCACATGGAGCAGGAGCTGGCAGAAGCCACAGCTGTGCCCTTCAGATGGAGTTACTTGGAGGCAGCAGGAGAGAAGAGGGCCTTGGTGGCCCCCAGGACAGCAAGACCACTAATAGAGTTCCCATGGACCCATGCAGGAGGGAAGAGCCAGAACAACTGAAAAAAGGGAGAAATTCAGAGGCCGGTGAGTCATTGCAAGGGACCGGAACAGGGCCCGCCCCATGGGAAGTGTTTGGAGCATGAGTTGTGGGCAAGATCGGAACACCAGGAGAACACTGGGACATAGCAAGGACAGCCAAAATGCGTCCCAATCAGCACAGGACCACTCAGAAGAGAATGGTCAGGAGGGCAGAATTATATGGGGTGCAGTTTGATGAAAAAACTCAGGCCCAGATCACAAATTCTACAGAACACAGATTCACCGGGTCTCTGGAGAGCCGGAAGTACCTATAAGATCAACCATTAAACCCTGAGCTGCGCAAAAAGCCTTCCCTAGGGAAACAGCAGCAAAGCAGCAATTTAAACAACCACACACTCAAGTATTGTTTCCCACAGGAAGTTCCTCCGTGTTAGAAGCAAAGGATAAAAAATTAGTTCTGGCCCCAGCACACCACCAGCAGCACCTTGGGGCCTGCTTGGGGAACTGGAGGCTTGGATCCAGGAACCAGACCCCACTCCCACTTCCAGGTAAACTGCGCCAGCACCTCAGGGCCTGCCCAGGGACCTGAGGCATGGAGCCAGGAACTGGACACCTCTCCGACAACCAGGCATGCCGCGCCAGCACCTTGGGGCCTGCCCAGGGACACAGGGCATGGAGAAGGGGACCGGACCACCCTCCTGCAACCAGGCACACCAAGCCAGAACCTCAGAGCCCGCCCAGGGGACCTCTCTCCCACAACCAGGCACACCAAGCCAGCACTTTGGGTCCTGCCCAGTGACCTGAGGTATGGAGCTGGGGACCGGACCCTCTTCCCACACCAGGCACAAAACACCACCACCTCAGGGCCCAACCGGGGACATAAGTCATGGAGAAGGGGACCGGACCCCCCTCCCACAACCAGGCAAATCAAGCCAGCACCTTGGGGCCCACCCAGGGACCCAAGGCATGGAGAAGGGGACTGGACCTCTCTCCCACAACTAGGCACACCACACCAGTGCTTTGGGGCCCAACCAGGGACCCCGGGCATGGAGAAGGAGACCAGACCCTCCTCCCACAACCAGGCACATGGCACCAGCACCTTGTGGCCCACCTAGGGACCCGAGGCATGGAGAAGGGGACTGGACCCTCTTCCCACAACCAGGCACACTGCATTAGTGCCTCGAAGCCCGCCCAGAGACCTGGGCATGGAGAAGCGGACCAGACCCCCCTCCCACAACCAGGCACACTGAGCCAGCTCCTTGGGTCCCGCCTGGTGACCCAAGGCATAGAGAAGGGGACCAGACCCTCCTCCCACAACCAGGCACATGGCGCCAGCACCTTGTGGCCCACCTAGGGACCCGAGGCATGGGGAAGGAGGGGACTGGACCCTCTTCCCACAACCAGGCACACCGTGCCAGTGCCTCGAAGCCCGCCCAGAGACCCAGGGCATGGAGAAGGCGATCAGACCACTCTCTCTCAACCAGGCACACTGTGCCAGCACCTCTGGGCCCACCCAGGGACCTGGGGCATGGAAAATGGGACCGGACCCCCCCTCCCACAACCAGGCACATGGTGCCAGTGCCTTGGGGCCTGAGCAGGGACCAGAGGCATGAAGAACATACCCCAGACATACCCCACAACCAGGCATATCGCCAGTACCAAGAAGCATACCAAAAACAGCACCTCCATGTAGGTGGCCCACCACAGCCAACACAATAACCATGGCTGCCGCGAAAGTGGCTAGATGCCACAACCAACACACAGATGGTCTGCCAACCACTGGAGTGCATTAACACAAGCATAGCCACCAGCAGAGACAAAGAAAAGAAGAGGATGTCTCTTTCCACAAAGCCCATTCCAGAGTGACAGAAGAAGCCTGTGCTCTATGATAATATTGGGGGACCTGATCACACCTCTCAGCTTTGGACAGATCATTTAGGCAACAAGTTAACAGAGTAACCATTATTCTTGCAGAAGGAGAGAAGAAATCTAGGGTAATTAGAGGGGGNAGGGGAGAGATTGGACAAGGGGCATAAAGAATAATTATGATTTGTAACAATATATATGCTAATAATATTGATTTTATCAAACTACCTCAATGTTCAACCCCAAAAATATGTATAATCGATTTTGATTCAAGAAATAAAATAAATTTAAAAAATTAAAATAAAATAAAAAGAAACCAAGATCTGGGTGTTAGCTGTGCTTACTGCAACTGGTTAATCGCAGTTCCCAGGCCCTCTAAGTGAATAGAGCTGCACACACTTCCTTCTTTCTCTCTTTTTCTACACTGAAAACCATGAGTTCATATAGACACTTGAATCCCAATCCAGCACCACAGGGTTCACCACCTACTTTTTGCCTTTCCCTTCGCTATAAGAGTAGTAAATCTGGCTGCCATTAGCCTCAATATATTTATTTACTGATTCATCCCCCTACCTCATGACACATAATGCCATTCCTTATCTGTGATCCAGTATCAAAAAGTCTGTTCTCTCTAACTAAAGGACAAGTAAGAAGGTACAGCCTAGCAAGACAAAAAAAGTGTTAAAACCACTCTAGGCCACACCACAGAAAAATGTTCAACACCACACCCACCCCACCCCCAACCAGCAAAGGCCAAATAAAGAGCCAAGAGTGCTACACTCACCCAGCTGTGATGGGGCACCCTTTCTTACAGACTGTATATAATATGACACCACTTTTACAAAGCCCAAAGGCAAAGCTAAAAATATATTGTTTACAGATATACTCATTTCAAAAAGCAAAGGAATGCTGAACCTTAAATTCAGGACAGTCATCACCTCCAGAGAGAGGCAGAAGGATGGAATTGTAGAGGAACACACAATAGCTTCAAAATACTTACCATGTTCTAGATCTTAGAACAAGTTCCTTAACAAACATGACTCCAGCCTCACCAAACCACAAGGAGCTCTCAGGAGGCTCTCAATTTTACATCTGAGATTTGAGGCCCAAGAAGGTTAAGCATGTTGTCTGTGATCACACAACTAATAAGCAAGAGTTCAGGTGCAAATCCACGTCTGTCTGACTCAGCCCTCTG